>NC_084994.1:11863553-11868553 GCF_963854185.1 Sardina pilchardus | reverse complement strand
TTCAACTTTTGCTCTGTAAAACAAGGGAACCCAGGCTCTATGGAAATATACAAGTCATGTGTATACCTTTATCAGAATTATCAGGGTAGCCATTGCCATTTCAGTCATTTTCAGCCACAAATTGTATGGTTTTCAAGGGGGCCCAAGAACTGGCAACGAGAGTCATGGCTGTTCATAGTTCCACACACTTATCACACATACAAAGTATGAGCCGATTTGGCCGCCTCCCCTCTTCCGACACTGCCTGGTTTTCTCATGGAATGACTCTTAAGTATTGCTTTAAATGCTTTTTATTATTTTCGGCATATTGTTTTAGTAGGCTACGTTGTTGCTGTAAAGGCGCCAGTACAACAAAGAAAGGGGGCGTTGCCAATACCAACGCACGGGAAGAGATGATTGGCTCTTCTTATCATAGGTTAAACCAATGGAAGACTGCCATGTGGCTTAAATACACGTTCTGTGGTTAGCGCTGGTCATTCTTTTCTGAAAGTACTTCAGTACATCTAAAAACATGAGTGGAAGAGGCAAAACCGGAGGCAAGGCTAGGGCTAAGGCCAAGACTCGTTCTTCAAGGGCTGGACTCCAGTTCCCCGTGGGCCGTGTCCACAGGCTGCTGCGCAAAGGCAATTATGCTCAGCGTGTCGGCGCTGGTGCACCGGTGTACTTGGCCGCTGTGCTCGAGTATCTGACCGCTGAGATCTTGGAGTTGGCCGGTAACGCTGCCCGTGACAACAAGAAGACCCGAATCATCCCCCGCCATCTGCAGCTGGCTGTCCGCAATGACGAGGAGTTGAACAAATTGCTCGGCGGAGTGACCATCGCTCAGGGAGGTGTGCTGCCTAACATCCAGGCTGTGCTTCTGCCCAAGAAGACCGAGAAGTCCAAGTAAATTTGGATCTTCAGAGAATTCCACCAACGGCTCTTTTAAGAGCCACCCACTTATATCATTTTAAAGCGATATCCATGTTACGATTCCTGATTAATGTGAACTCTATAATATTCTCTTCACTCCAGCAATACAAACTAAAAAACGTTCCCTGTTATGCTAACAACGTGAGAATGAATATGTTTTATATTGTTTCAATCTGGTAGTGAGTCTGAGGCACTCGAAAAGGTATTTTTTAAAAAGCCTTTATTAAACTTGGCGAAACATTACAAATATGCCAACATGTTTTATATTGTGTATCCTACTAATAAACCCTTAACTCAAAAAGGCTTTTAAAGTGGTCGAGCATTAAACGTTTGATAATCCTGATTTGTTTTAAACTAAAGTAATCTGGATTCAGGAGCACCACGAGTGATATTGCTTCATATCAGAATAGAATAATATTAATATTTTCGGATATTTATTTATTAGAGAGCAATAATATCAGCACAAGGTCATCAACTGAAGGAAAATTACAAAACCTTTCAGGGGTAGACAAAATGTAATCTACGTAAAACGGGTGGCCAATCCGTGATGGGGAAACAAGGACGTAATAGGGGGCGGTGACTTGTAAATGCTTTAAATAGGTGAACTGCAGCTGGATAAACCACTTCGTGTTTTTTTCAAAATACCACAATGGCAAGAACCAAGCAGACCGCTCGTAAATCCACCGGTGGCAAAGCCCCGAGGAAGCAGCTCGCTACCAAGGCTGCCCGCAAAAGCGCCCCGGCTACCGGTGGCGTGAAGAAGCCTCATCGTTACAGGCCCGGTACCGTGGCCCTGAGAGAGATCCGTCGCTATCAGAAGTCCACCGAGCTGCTGATCCGCAAGCTGCCCTTCCAGCGTCTTGTCAGAGAAATCGCTCAGGACTTCAAGACCGACCTGCGCTTCCAGAGCTCCGCCGTCATGGCTCTTCAGGAGGCCAGCGAGGCTTACCTGGTCGGTCTGTTCGAGGACACCAACCTGTGCGCCATCCATGCTAAGAGGGTCACCATCATGCCCAAGGACATCCAGCTGGCTCGCCGCATCCGTGGAGAGCGTGCATAAATTTAGTCTACGACTACACCAAAGGCTCTTTTAAGAGCCACACACTTTTATCTAAAAAAAGGCATTTAGTTCATTTTATTCCCCCATCAAATCTGAAAATAAAATAGTCTTGGTTTTAGAAACGAACAAGAAACCCATCACTAATGGGTGTAAAACACAGTTCACGCCATGTGCAATGCAATTTATTTTTAAATTGTTTGAATGTTGTGTGGTCTGAAACAGATGGTCCAAAAGTAAGTGGCCCAACTTTCCTAATAAAGAACAGCCTTTCAAGGCTATCGATTAACGTAAGGTCATATTTCAACCTATTTCGAAAACCTTTGAATAGCTCAGCTGAGATTATTAAAGGATACTTTAAGTAGCAGCTAGTTTGGTCGCTAGCAAACAATAATTATGGCAGCTGAAATTTATTAAGAATAGTGGAACAGGATTGCATTTCTTTGACATTTTGGGTGGCCCTTAAAAGAGCCTTTAGGGTCGGGGTTGAGAGGATTCGGCTTTACTTGGAGCTGGTGTACTTGGTGACGGCCTTTGTTCCCTCGGACACGGCATGCTTGGCCAGCTCACCGGGTAGAAGCAGACGCACTGCGGTCTGGATCTCCCTGGAGGTGATGGTAGAACGCTTGTTGTAGTGAGCCAAGCGGGAAGCTTCTCCCCCGATGCGCTCGAAGATGTCGTTCACGAACGAGTTCATGATGCCCATCGCCTTGGAGGAGATACCAGTGTCGGGGTGGACCTGCTTCAGGACCTTGTAGACGTAGATAGCATAGCTCTCCTTCCTGGACTTTCTGCGCTTCTTTCCTCCCTTTCCTGCTGTTTTAGTGACGGCTTTCTTGGATCCCTTCTTGGGTGCAGCTTTCGCGGGTTCAGGCATGGTGATGTCTTCAAATCTCAATGACTAAACGTGACTCTGCCTTTGGCGCAGACCGAATTTAAAACATGTGTATGCAAATTGAATACGGTAAGCAACTCTTTTGGATTGGCTACGTTAAATAGTGACGTCATCTGTTTGACCTATCAGAAAACGCGAAACCAGTTAAACGTGTCGGAAAAAGAGCAATTTCCGGGTCTTTCAATAGAACTCAAAGTTGTTTTTTTTAATACTTAATAGTATTTATTTTTTAAATCCTACATTTTTCGGTAGGCATAAATGGACGAAAGCAAAACGCTGGTGTGGCTCTCACAGGGTGCATTTGTCGCCTAAAATGTACGATTTTGTTTACCGTGTTCGGTCGGGATTACTGGTCTGGACCGTGCCCTTTTTGTACATGTATCGGGTGCTTGAGTTACGTTAGGAATTCGCAATCTTGTTTCATAGATATATGAATATTAACTGACTCAAATAACAAAGGTAGGACACAGGCAGAAACACTCTCCGCTAGATGTCCCCATGTATCTGCAGCACATGTTTGCTTTGTACTCGATAATGGAATAAACGATACTTTCAGGGAGAAGTTGGGTGGCTCTTAAAAGAGCCGTTGGTTTAAAATCAGAGGGAGGAATTCAGGTTTAACCGCCGAAGCCGTACAGAGTACGACCCTGGCGTTTCAGAGCGTAGACCACATCCATGGCGGTGACAGTCTTTCTCTTGGCGTGTTCGGTGTAGGTGACAGCATCACGGATCACGTTCTCCAGAAAGACCTTCAGCACACCACGAGTCTCCTCGTAGATCAGACCAGAGATTCGCTTCACACCGCCACGGCGAGCCAGGCGGCGGATAGCGGGCTTGGTGATTCCCTGGATGTTATCACGAAGAACTTTACGGTGACGCTTAGCGCCTCCCTTTCCAAGACCTTTTCCTCCTTTGCCTCTTCCAGACATATTGGAACTGAAGACTGTTTCTTTCACACACACTGAAACGAATGATCCATAAAAGCGTACTCCCTGTGGCCATATGATAGGAGAAGCGGACCTAGTAGAAGACTATGTGGCCCGACTGGAGAACCTCCCCCTTGACGTCACTCAGTTGAGTGCTGACATTCAGGCGACTGGGTTTACATCTCAAACGAACTGGTTTATTTGATAGAATTTAAACATAAATAATTGCCCTTGCCTTTCTCTATCTATTTTTTTTTATTTTCCTTTAATATTAAATTAGTTGAACTCCGCATTGATGCTCCACACCCCAAACAGTTGGTGGCGGTAATGCACCAAATTGGTATGCCAACCGCCAAATAATAATGAAGAAGAAGAAGAAGACTGGGTTTACTGCATGTGGCCCAACTAATCATGAGGGTAGGCCCAAAGCCATATAGAAGGCTTTGGGTAGGCCTATACATACCTCTGGATGTTACGTAACTAACTAAACTAAATAGTATAGAAAACTAATTAAATAAATTGATCAAGAATAGAAAGTATGACGTCAAGGAGACGTTTTTTCTCACAAGCTTGTTATTCAGCACAAGCCAAGGAAGTCAGTGAGTTAACCTGTACGGGATTGCCTCCTGGCAACAGCCTTTTTTGGCTTGTTGAAATTAACAACAATTTGATGGGATAATTTCTTATCAGGGATGGTATATTTGTAACTGAATTGGGAAGGCGACAACAAATATATTGCCTAAACCTGTAAGTAAATTGCCAAATGTACTGTCTGCATTTGTCATCACCATACTCACCAACAATAAAAGCCTGTCATTTTCGTGTTGCAATCAGAGTTTTGTGTTTTGTACTGGGGTGAGGATGACTGCTTTCTCCATTTGCAACATGATGCTAGAAGTGAAAGGGTTTGCTGTGATGCCCAAGGAAGTGCACTCACTGAAGTATGAGCTATATGAGGGACCCTAGGTAAGGTTGACCCCTGTGGACCCTAGGTCAGGTTGATCCCTGTGGACCCTAGGTCAGGTTGACCCCTTGAAGAGGGATTCTAGGTCAGGTTGACCCCTGTATGAGGGACCTTAGGTCAGGTTGACCCCTTGAAGAGGGACTAGGCCAGGTTGACCCCTGTATGAGGGACCCCAAAGGAAGGTGATACACTAATGATCACCCTGTGATGTACAGTGGATGGGTGGATGGATGTACGAGGGCCACC
>NC_084994.1:11838553-11858553 GCF_963854185.1 Sardina pilchardus | reverse complement strand
AAACACGGCATTGTTATGCTAAATGTATCATTATGACCGCCGCTAGCATAGCTATAGCGGTCATAGGCCTATTACAGTAATGATTGTCAAGTTTTTATTTTTTATTTTTTCCCCGTCATCTACTTCCTGGATTTTTGGTCAAAGATTGCCGGGACAATAACACCAGGGCACATGAAACTTGGTGGGTATGTAGCCCCAGTAGGCCTAGACTTTTATGGAAAAAAATAGTTTGGTTCCCACCAAATTTCATGTGTATGGTGTATGATTAACCTGACATCCTCTGGGAGTATGCCAAGTTTTGCGACTGTACACCCATCGGCCTGCAGATGGTGCTATTGAGCGAAGAATGGTTAAGCATGATACTGTCACATTCACACACAACACAAACACACACATACGCACACACACATCCACAGATTCACACGCACACACGCACACAAACACATCAACCCACTCCATGCCCTCCACCCCCTGACAAGCTGGATCCGTTATCGACCTACCAGCAGGACTCTCTACTGATCCACATTTATAACTAGATGCACCGCATAGCGGTACACAATATGAGTTCTGCACATTCTCTGCACAGAAATAAATTGCCACTTGTCAACTTTTACTGTAACTCCTATTTGTATATATCTCCTACTCTTGATGCTCATGTGTATAAATGAGTGTATGCAAGTGTTTGTGTACATCTGTGTGTGTGGATGCATGTGTGTGTGTGTGTGTGTGTGTGTGTGTGTGTGTGTGTGTGTGTGTCTGTCTGTGTGGAAAGGATACGTCCAGCAGACTAATGATGTGGCGACAGGTCTCCAGAGTAAAACCATCAGTCTTCACATCAGTTCCTGGAGAGAGAGAGAGAGAGAGAGAGAGAGAGTTCATGTGACCAAATGAACTGATACATGGCAAAAGTGACAGGTGTCTTCACTGTGCATTAAATCATATCTTACGCTGAGAGATGACTTTGTTTAATATCTGCTGAAGTTCAAATGCCGAGATCTCCGAGTCCTATTGGAATAAAATAGAATGGTCATGACCCGAGCACTGTGCTAATAGAATGTTCTTTGAGCGTGATGCAGGAATCCGATGGACGTACATTCCCAGCAATCTTAAGGAACAGCTGTTTGAAGTGTGGATCCACATCCTCAATCTCAGGCTGAAAAAAACAAAAAAGGAAATGTACTGTTTGTCAAGGAGACGTCAATGTCATCATTCCATTGTGTGCCTGTGTGGGTGGTGGAGGAGGGGGGGGGGGGTTCAAGGTACCTCTTCAACCTCGACTTCAATGTCCTCTTCCATTGGACTGAAAAACATGAAGGACGAATATATCAACAAACCTGCTTGGTGCCGTCTCTCTTAAACGTATGTTTTGTGGGCACTCAGTCGAATTGCAAAATTGCTCTGCGAGGTTAGGCCCAAGAAATATGAATAAAACAAACATAAGAATATGTAGGCTATAAAAAAAATTATGGCTACCATGAGTTAATTTCTTTAACAAGCTATTAAGTTAAGTTCTTTAAAACAATCCCCTCCTCCCTCCACTGACTCAACCAACTCACAACACACACCCACGCACGCAAAAAATATAACTTTAACCTTTCACCTCCCATCTGTGCACTCACCTGGTGGGGGCGTGCTTCTCGGAGAAGATGCGCAGCACGAAGCTGCCCTTCTTGTGCGGGTCAAAGGTCGACGGAATGATGACGTAGTCGCCGGGCGGGAGCTTGAAGCGGTCGCACATCTCCCGCAGGTTGGAGAAGGTGTGGCTCATGGCCACTGCCCGTTGCCGTAGCAACACGTCCGGGCCCAGGTGGATGTTGGAACGACCCTTATACTGACAGAGGGGAGGGAAACGCATCACTCTCAGTCCAGTTTAAATGATCTGACTGTGCTAATGTTGTGTTGTTGTTGTTGTTGTTGTTAATGTGCATGTATCTGGTAGTGTGTAGACCTTTTTTTTTCATGTTGGATCTTTGACTCTCTTTGACTTTTAGCTCCTGCACCTTCACTTGGATGTGTGCACATGCCCAAACTAAATACACGTTGCTTATGTGGTGGTCCAACCCAACCCAACCGGTGGTCTCATTTTACTGATATGTCCTAATTGTAAAGTCTATTCATGTGTGCTGCTGCAACAAAGCAAATGTATCCATCCTGAGGCAATTAGAGGATCATCTGATTATCTCTTAAAACATATTCAAAGGCCTCTCCCCCACACTGCATTAGTTTGCCATCAAGGGGGACAATTTTAGCCAAAGGCTGCAACGTGGAAAAAAGTTAAGTTAAGAATGTTTTAGGGATTTCTTCCGAATGCTTTGTGAATCCTGCGTACTGTATGTACATGAATGTGGATATGTGAAATAAGAGGTCTACCTAAAGGCAGTACCGTAGCAGTCAGTGAGTGGGCAAAACTAATACAGCTTACCTCATCAGGAACCTGCCAATCAAACAAACAAACGACAACAGAGTAGAATTAGAAGACACAACAACATACAGCATATATAAATAGATGCAACATCTATTGCTCACACACACAACCAATTGAGACGAAGTTCAGTGCATTAAATTCACTGCCTATAGATTTCTGACACACACACTCACACACACACACTCACACACACACACTCACACACCTGGTAGATGGCGAAGCCGATGGTGTTGAGGTCGCGTCCGAACATCCTCTCGCGGCGCGTGTCCTTCTGCATGAGGCCCACCAGGAAGGTGCAGCCCACCTCCCCATCGTGCGGGTCGTCGTCCTCCTCCTCCAGACGCAGCGAGAACTGGGGGTTGGAGCAGAACGTGGCTGAGGGGGCAGAAGGGGCAGAAATGAGAGGGAGGGGGCAGAAATGGGGGAGGGGGGGGGGCAGAAAAGAGAGGGGGGGGGGCAGAAAAGAGAGGGAGGGGGGGGCAGAAGTGGGGGAGGGGGGGGCAGAAGGTGGGGGAGGGGCAGAAGGAGCAGAAATGAGAGGGAGGGGGGGGCAGAAGTGGGGGAGGGGAGGCGGGGCAGAAGGTGGGGGAGAGGCAGAGGGTGGAGAGGGTGTGAGAGACAGAGATATCAATATTTCCACATAGACTACCGTAATTTCCCGACTATGAGCCGTGGCTTATACATTGATTTTGCCAAATTTCTTCAGCTATGAGGTTTATACATCGGGCCCAGTTAAATATGGTGTTAATATGGTCTCGTTTCTTTTAACTTCCATAAAACACTGCCCTGCGGCTAATACACAATGGGGCTATATGCGGGGAAATTACTGCACACACACACACACACACACACACACACAAACACTCACACACACATGCACACACACACTCACACCTGCACACTCACACACTCACGCGCACGTGCACACACACACACACACACACACACACACACGCACACACACACACACACGCACGCACACACACACACACACACACACACACACACACACACACACACACACACACACACACACACACACACACACACGCACGCACGCACGCACACACACACACACACACACACACACTCACACACACACTCACACACACTCACACACTAACACTCACACACACTCACACACTAACACTCACACACACACACACACACACACACACACACACACACACACACACACACACACACACACACTCTAACACTCACACACGCACACACTCACACACATGCACACTCACACACACACACACACACACACACACACACACACACACACACACGCACGCACCTGTGTTGTTCCTGCACCCTCCAGCTGTGGAGCCCACTCTCCAGGTGCCGTCGTACTGGTAGTGGTTCCAGCGCCGCACGCCCTCACTGGTCAGAGCGTCCGGCGTCAGGTTACAGATCTCCAGACGAGTGAACTGGCGGATGAAGTCAGTGTAGGCCATCCTGTGGGAGGCAGAGAGACAGAGAAAGGGAGAGAGAGAGAGAGAGAGAGAGAGGGATATAGAGAAGGATTAAGAGAAATGGTGGGAAAGAGGAAGAAAGAGAGAGAAAGAGAGCATGAGAACGTTGGCCAAGAGAGACAAGAGAATGGAAGATACAACATCCACACAGAATTTCTCTCTCTCTCTCTCTCTCTCTCTCTCTCTCCTCACCAGAACTCCCCGTCATCAGCGGAGTGGTCCAGCTTGCTCTTCTCCTCTGGTCTCACATTGTCCCATTCACTTGAGCTGCAGACAAACAGAAGGGTTGCAACGTTACACGCACCCACACATGGAATAGGGGCCAAAAGGTCACCAGTGGACAATGAACAGCCATCCATAACCATCCACAGTAACCAATGAACAGCCATCAACGCTAACCAGTGAGCATAGCCTTCTTCAGTAGGCTACCAATGATCAGCCAGCCATCATCAGAGAATGGATGAACAGCCATCCTCGGTGAACAGGTCACAGCTAGCTATATGCTTTAACATACACTGTCTGCTGTAAAACCAAAGGTGGGAAAAGTCCAGCTTCAGAACGTTAAAGTCGAACTGTGCATTGGTTCTTCCTCTGGGCTCAACACAGGTGATCTCACCAATTAGCTGACCTACCTGGCTGAATGGTTGGCACAGATATGTGGTGGGCATTGTACTTTCTGAAGCTGAACTTTTCACCGATGTGTAAAGGGCCGTTCATACCAAGGACGATAACTATAACGATAACTGTAAGTATAAACAAATATCCTTCTCGTTACAGAATGACGACGTTCACACAAACTATAACGATAACGACATGAAGAACGATATTGTTGGGGATCACTTTCAGAGTGATTTTGAGAACGATAAAAAGCTAACAGCCAATCGGAACCCATAATGTTTTAGCCATCACATTCATTAAAAAGGAGAGACTTTGTCGATAGAGTTATCATTATCGTTATCGTTATCTTTATGATTATCGTTATCGTTATCGTTATCGTTATCGTTATCGTTATCGTTGTCGTTGTCGTTGTCGTTATCGTTCTTGGTGTGAATGCTGCTTAAGACTAGTGAACAGCTCCCTATGTCTACTGTACTTTCTGAAGCTGGCCTTGGCACCGATGTGTAAGACACCGATAGTGATATAAAAGTGAGCAGCTCACTTGTCGCTCCAGGCCCCGCTCCACTCCACCTGCCCCCAGGGGTTCCTAATCCGCACCAGCTCAACAGGCCTCCCGTACATGTGCACCTTTGGGACAAACAGAACAAAACTCAACAGGCCTCCCGTACATGTGCACCTTTGGGACAAACAGAACAAAACTCAACAGGCCTCCCGTACATGTGCACCTTTGGGACAAACAGAACAAAACTCAACACACCTGACCGTACATGTGCACCTTTGGGACAAACAGGAACAAAACTCATTCCAGCATTCCAGTAAAAAAAAGGTTTATGTTATGTTATGTTATGTTATGTTATGTTAATTATGTTAAGTTATTTCTATATAAGGTATATAAATGGGTCTAACATGTTTCAAGGATGTGTAGTGCCCACAGGTAGTGAGCCATGTTATTTGTATTTCTATGTCTAACATTTCTAAAATATTTCTCTAATATATTTCTACTGACAAGGCCTTTGCCTCTAGGCTGCTCATATTCAAACCTTTCAGCCTTTACTCTCACATCCACCGGTGACGAGAATGTTGGAAAATGAACATAAGAATATCTGGTTTTCAACATGAAATTGAAGAACCTTATATTGTTGCGGAACATCTTTTTTTTTATATAATGTTCAAAACGTTACCTCCTCTGCTGCAGTGACCGAGTAGGCATGCCCCTTCACCAGGTTCATCACGGTCTTTGCCTCTGTGTCATACACGTTTGAGATCTGTGGCATGAAAAAAGACATGCAGGGTCACACACAGACACACACACACACGAATACACACACACACACACACACACACACACACACTGAGGCTGAGGTCGAGGGACTTCGTCTTCAGTTGGTCGTGTGTCTGTGCATGTGTTGAGTATGTCTGTGTCTGTGTCTGTGTCTGAGTCGTGTTTGTATATCTGTGGGTCGCATTTGCCTGTGTGTTAGCCTGTCTGTATCACTGTCTGTATGTGTGTCATGTCTGTCAGCCTGTCTGTCAGCCTGTCTTTCTGAGTGTGTCGTGTTTGCTTGTCTGTCTGTCAAACTGTCTGTGTGTCGTGTTTGTCTGCCGAGTGTGTCTGTGTGCAGTATCTGTCTATCTGTCAGTCAGCCTGTCTGTGTGTCTGTGTGCAGTATCTGTCTGTCTGTCTGTCGTCTCTCACATCTATGGAGCACCCGAGCAGGGAGCCGAGTCCGAGGGCCCTCTTCATGAGTTTGAAGAGGTGCGGGGGAGCCTTGGCCAGGTCGTACGCCTCCGCGATGCCGCCGGTGAAGTCCTCGAAGCCCTCAATGGTGCTGCCTCCTGTCAGGGACTCATAGCAGCCGTTCACCCTGCGGATGCACACACACACACACGCATGCACGCACGCACGCACGCACGCACGCACGCACACACACACACACACACACACACACACACACACACACACACACACACACACAAACAAAAGACAGGCACACACACACACACACACACACACACACACACACACACACACACACACACACACACACACACAAATTGTAGTACTTGTAGTACGTAAATATCCGATTACAGAAAGGCCAATGTCCGATTATGTAAAAGAGTAAATAAATTACTTTTCAGCATGTGAATGTGCCTTGATGAATGAAATGTGATTCTAGAACATGATGTCACGAGGGTTCTCCCGTCGGCCATCTACATTAGAACATAACGGAGTGTGATTGTGATGTCATAAAGGCCCTTCCTTACTTGGCGTAGGCCTTCTCCAGTAGGGCGCTCCAGAACTCAGAGCCCTCTGCTGAGTGCACGAACATCAGCTCTCCTTCTCTGACTGGCAACCGGTCGTCAATGACAACATCCACCCACTCGCCATACTGCCAGAACTGTTCAGAAAAAAAAATATGTCATTGTTCCCACTATAGCCACAAAGAATATTGTTTCCCGATGGAACATCTGCTTATGGATCCCTGTACAACACAGCTCCAGTGGCGCAATCGGTTAGCGCGCGGTACTTATAAGGCAGTACAGGCTGAGCAATGCCGAGGTTGTGAGTTCGAGCCTCACCTGGAGCAAGTTTCCTTTAAGTACAAAAACATCCTAACTGACATTGAATACATTGAATTGAACTCTAAAGCCCGATGGTTTTAAGCTATAGCGAGCACCCAGTGATTGCCTCACTCTGGATAATATGTGCATTCTGACTCATGCGACTCGACAGGATCATGTGACTCAACAGGATTAAAGAGGAGACAGCTGTGCTGACACAGAGATGGCACTATTGGCTATAGGGCACATAGTGTTCTGTGCTGAGCTAATGCTGACATAGTGAGTTCAAACCTCAGCCAAGGCACGTGTACTTTACAGGAATACTGTAATTGGCTTGGGGCCTCTAGTCAAATAGAGGAGGAAGGATTTCAGATGGAGGACTCTGACTGAAACCAACTGTCAAGGACTTAGATTGTCCGATTTCAATTCCAGCACTTTACTTATCATCGAAAAATTACAAATCCATGCCCAAGAAATTATGGTTAAAAACGTTTTTTTCTTTAAAAAAAAAAAATTAAAAAAATCTATGCATTGTGTGTTCCAGTTGTGTAATCGGTGTGAGCAGTAGGCCTACTTATAAGGCCGTACCAGCTGACCAATGCCGAGGTTGTGAGCTCGAGCTCACCTGGAGCAGAATGTCCTTTGAGTACAAAACATTCTTGTGAATCTAAAGTTTAATGGTTTGAGATATTGGGCCCGACTGTATATCTTCAACATGGTGCAAAGCGCGACACAAGTCTTACTCATATTGTACACTTAAGTGATGAGTATTTCACCATGCCCTTCACTAACATTGAACATTTCACCCACGGGTGTGTCAATGAACGAATAAAGGTGTAGTCTGGCGCTTGTTCAAAAGAATAGCTATCTTACTACTACTAAAAATCATTATACACCACTGCAGAATAACCTGGTCTATAGCGAAAAGTGTATAAAACACACAGCGGTGGAGACAATGTCACCAGACTTAAGCAGCCGTTACCAACGAGTCCTAGACAATACACGTTTTCAGGGTGAATCATTTTCACTTCATCGATCTGCACAACAACACAATATGAAAGTGTGTGTGGTGTGAAAGGCCTATTGACCAGCAAAGCAACAGTGACGAGGAAGGAACCCACTGGGTGCCTCATTGAGCTTTAATGCGTCCTCGGGCCTCGATCCTCACTGATCTACATAAAGAATGATGGGGCGCAAACAATGGGATACTCTATCCAGTGTTAGTTATAGATCAGTGGGAACGCCCCTCGAGGATCGAGCATTGAGGATCGAGGAGGCATGTTGAGAAGCATTTATTCTGTCCCCTGGGAAGCTTCATTCTGTCCCCTGGGAGAGGATAAAGCAACTGACCTGGAAGTGAAAGATGCCGGCGTAGTCGTCCTGGAAACTCTGATCCTGAGGGACCACTCGTGCCAGGATCTCCTTGTCCAGAGTGAGGGAGGCGATCGCCGCCAGCAACCAGCAGTCACCTAGCAACATCATCAAAGAGAACTGATAAGCACGGCTCCAAATTATTTTGATGGAACTGACAACATGGGACTGTAGAGGGCCCCAACACACCAAGGGTTTTCAACCCCTGGACCCAAACCCCTTCTCCAGACAGACTCATAGCAGGTGATCCAGCACCAGCAACACGAGCACATCAGGTACAGATCCGTTCAACTCAGTTCAATTCTCCTCATAATGTTTGCTTGGGGGGTATTGACTGACCATGTTTACCGGTTTCCCAGCAACTAGTTACATACAGCAGATATTTTCCAACTCAGAGATGAATTAACAGTACCAAAGCAGTGTATTGCATTTCCAATCTATATTCCAATGCATTTTGCAGTGATTTTGTAAACTATAGGCCTACTCTCTTTTTTATGATTTGTACTGTATTTCATTAGTGTTCAAGATCTCACATGAATCTAATTTAATTTTTCCGAATCTTTGACAAAAATGATACTTGTTCTCTTGATTATTCAAGGATAGAAATTGAAATATGAAATAAACAAACAAACATGCACAAAACAAAAACAATACCATCGCAACAAAACTATATAGACATTTTCAATAAAGTAAATAAATACTCTCAGGCCATTTGGCTGTGGTGTAGTTGCACCACGTTTGCCAGTGCTCAAGAAATGTCACAGTGAACATGAGCTCTAATGTGCTCCATTCTGTAGAGTTCAGTTCCAAAGCGCTACATCCTCCATTTTGTTGAATTTCCATGAATTATTTGTTATTTTTTCAGTGGAACTTTAATTGGGTTATTGTAACTTGATGTACTGTATCTTCACCAAGGACCATGCTGGAAATAAGTTCTGTATTTTTGCATGTCATCCCTTGGATTTTATTTTATTTATCTTTTTTGTCTTAATCCAGAAATCAATCAATCAATCAATTCATTAAATCAAAGCAAAACTGCATTTTTAAACGCCATGCGTTTCAGAATCACAACATACTGACATGTCAACACCTTTAAATCAAACAACCTGTACCATGGCGTACCATTCACACAACAATGTGAGTGTGTGTGTGTGTGTGTGTGTGTGTGTGTGTGTGTGTGTGTGTGTGTGTGTGTGTGCTGGGTTACTGCTGATTGGGCAGAGGGGGGTGTGGTGACTTGACTTACTGACATGGCTTTCAGTCTCTACATTTCTGTATGAGACACACTCACACACATACATACACACACACACACACACACACACACACACACACACACACACACACACACACACACACACACACACACACACACACACACACACAAACAATCACACGCACTTCCCACGCTCACTAATAAGCTGATCAATGTTTACCAACAGGGAGCACATCAGAGCCAAACACTGTGTGTGTGTGTGCGTGCGAGAGTGTGCGTTGTGAACTTATGTACTGTATGTGAAAATGCACAAGCGAGATATAATATCTCAGTAGATGTACTGGGTGTGCTGCACTATATAGGTGTGTGCACGGGTGTCACAAGTTTGCAAACACTCTCCTGTTTAGCTGGACACACCAAAGGCAACGATGACCCGTATTGATCTCCAAACAGTGACTCTCCTGTTGAGCTGTACACACTATAGACCTGTCTCCAAACAATGACTGGACCAACGGTTTATTTGTGTTCATTTATCAGGAACTACTGACTCTAATCCGACTCAAAGTCTACACCTATTTGCACTGTGGACATTTTCAATTCATTTCTGCAATGTGTGTGTGTGTGTGTGTGTGTGTGTGTGTGTGTGTGTGTGTGTGTGTGTGTGTGTGTGTGTGTGAGTGTGAGTGAGTGTGTGTGTGTGTGTGGTCTGTGTGTGTGTGTGTGTGTGTGTGTGTGTGTGTGTGTGTGTGTGTGTGTGTAAAATACAGAGACATTATTAGATGGAAATTAAAAGGCATCCCTAGTTTTTTTTTTTTTTTTTACTTCAAAATCGTTTTGGTGCAACATACTGTATAGGCCTAATCTTAATAGGATAAACGGCACTTCTGCCGTTCTGCCACACTCTGAGCAGGTCTTATCATTTGTAAAACAGCCAAGAAGTTGGTGTTCGGGTATTGAAATAAAAGAGCTGCTATGCCACAGGAATTCGGAGACTTCTTTCCAAATATTGCTGTTAGTGCCCTCAATGTTATTTTTTACATTTTTACGTTTTTATATTCAAACCAATATTTCAAGCTGTGGAAATAACATTTGGACTCTCTGAAGATACAGTACTGACTCGAGAACAACTTCATGGATGAACTGAGCACCATGTGTCGGTGTGAACTCATTCATTATGAATGAGGATGGATGAGGTTCACACCTAATACAGGGACACATTGTCAGCGGACACCCTGTAACATAATGTAGTAGTGTATCAATAACTTGGCCAAATGTTATAAATGTTGACATTATTTTGTAATAACACCAGCATTTTGTAATAAAGAGCCAGAGTACAATAAGTAATGTTCTGCATTTTGTAATAAACTAGAAATTATGGTTGCCGTTTTTATAATAATGCAACTTTTTGTAACAGATTATTAGTTTGTTTCATGCATTATATCAATCAATCATGATGACGGATAAATCCAGAAGTTGCAGTTCAGTGAGTACCACTGGCATACTTGGACATATTGATGAACCTGGGGCCCTCAAGGGGGGTGTCTGTGTGTGTGTGTGTGTGTGTGTGTGTGTGTGTGTGTGTGTGTGTGTGTGTGTGTGCGCGCATGTGTGTGTATATGTGTGTGTGTAGGTGGGAAGGGGGGGAAGGGCAGCCCCTGACTTCTGTCCAAGCTGTGTATCAACCCATATCCTGTGTATTCACCCGAGTCCTTTCTGACAGCCTCCACAATGTTCTTTTCTACACCGTTGCCCTTTGACCCCCAGGATGTATCAAATGGCCAGCAAAGCCCCGACACCCGTCTCCACCCTGGCCTACCCAGATTACATGGGACTTAACACCTCTCCTGTTCACGTCTGAAATGTGTATGAAATGTATTATAGACTGCATAAAATGTCATGTGTATGCATAGTAATTGCAATGTATGAATATGTGTATGTAATGTATGTAATGTATAATGTCGTATGGCCTATGTGCAAATGAGACTCACTGGATATGTGCATATGTGAGACTCATCCAGGGCTCCATGTACATGTACGTATGTAATGTATAGGCCTAGATATGTGCATGTGATGTATGTGATGTATGGTGTCGTATGGCCTATATGCATATAAGACTCACCATGTGTATGTAATAGATATGTGTGTGCATGTAATGTATGTATGATGTTGTATGGCCTAATGCATATGAGACTCACCATGTGTATGTAATGTATAGATATGTGATGTATGGTGTCGTATGGCCTATATGTAAATGAGACTCACCCAGGGCTCCCTGTACATGTACATGTGTACGTATGTAATGTATAGATATGTGCATGTAATGTATGTGATGTATGATGTCGTTTGGTCTATATGTACTGTAAATGAGACTCACCCAGGGCTCCCTGTATATGTACATGTGTATGTAATGTATAGATATGCATGTAATGTATATATGATGTCGTATGGCCTATATGCATATGAGACTCACCCAGGGCTCCCTGTATATGTACATGTGTATGTATGTAATGTATAGATATGTGCATGTAATGTATATATGATGTCGTATGGCCTATATGCATATGAGACTCACCCAGGGCTCCCTGGCAGATGTCAGTCCTCCTGGCTCCGCCCACAATGAACTGGGGGTTTGAGCAGAACTCCTGCAGAGGAGGAGCAGAGACACCGTCAACTGAGGAGTCGGATAATGGAAACAAGACACACACACTCACACACACACACACACACACACACACACACACACACACACACACACACACACACACACACACACACACACACACGCATGCATGCACGCACACTCTCTCTCTCTCACCCCCCCCACACACACACAGACACACACATGCACGCACGTATACTCTTTCTCTCTCTCTCTCTCTCTCTCTCTCTCTCTCTCTCTCTCTCTCTCTCTCTCTCTCTCTCTCTCTCTCTCTCTCTCACACACACACACACACACACACACACACACACACATACACATACACACACACACACAAACACACACAAAATCAGAATCAGATCATGAATTATGCCATGCATCACTCGGACTCATACTTTTACTAAATATTGATTTCTAACCCAATCACAGCCTGGTGAACATACGTATGGCAAGTCTCTGTGTGTGTGTGTGTGTGTGTGTGTGTGTGTGTGTGTGTGTGTGTGTGTGTGTGTGTGTGTGTGTGTGTGTGTGTGTGTGTGTGTGTGTGTGTGTGTGTGCGTATACGTGGCCATCTGGTTGTTTACCTTCCTGCTCGGTCACTAATGTGTCTCTGGACTCAAGAGTCTGAATTATTCAGAGGTGTTGACACTGGGTGGGGCTTAGCATGAGACAACACCATACTCTCTCCCTAACATGAATGGACTCACCTGCTGCAGAACTCACAGGTGAGAACAAAATGTCTCTTTTTGAATTATTGTTTTCTCATTATTTATCTTTTTTTTAGATATTGCTCATAGAAATTGAATAAGCAATCATTACCAAAGTTAATGGTGCAAGTAACATTGCAAGTAGCGCACACACACACACACACACACACACACACACACACACACACACACACACGTCCCGTGAGAACATATCACCCTGAAAGGAAACCTGAGCTTGAAAGGTTGCCTTAGTGATATTATGTTAACAGTTGTCCCCCCAACCTCTCTCACCACCCACCCCTCACACACACACACACACACACACACACACACAGACACACACACACACACACACACACACACACACACACACACACACACAGACACACACACACACTCTCTCTCTCTCTCTCTCTCTCTCTCTCTCTCTCTCTCTCTCTCTCTCTGAGGAATAGGTCTAGCTTCTGTGCTGCTGGTGACTGCATTGAGTAAACAGCGTCCTGTTTAAAAATCTCCTCTCATGTGTGCAATAGGTTATCAGTAGGTCTGAGGGTAGAGCTGCCTGCTACATGCTAACTGCCTGCTGCCTACCTGCCTGCTGCCTACCTGCCTGCCTGCCTGAGTGAGAGTGAGTGAGTGAGTGAGTGACTGAATGGGTGAGTGAGTGAGTGAATGGGTGAGTGAGTGAATGGGTGAGTGAGTGAATGGGTGGGGGAGTGGGTGAATGGGTGAGTGAGTGAATGGGTGAATGAGTGAGTGAATGGGTGAGTGAGTGAATGGGTGAATGGGTGAGTGAGTGAATGGGTGAGTGAGTGAATGGGTGAGTGAGTGAGTGAATGGGTGAGTGAGTGAATGGGTGGGGGAGTGAGTGAATGAGTGAGTGAGTGAGTGAGTGGATGAGTACGCTGCTCAAAACAGCTGATAGTCTAACAGGTGGAGAGAAGATGGAGAACTACACACACAGCGTGCTGGTCAGAGGTTTGCAAATAACATGTTTATACTCATTTGAATGGAAGGGCTGAGTAGCATTCACACACACACACACACACACACACACACACACACACACACACACACACACACACACACACACACACACAGAGAGAGTGTGTGAGGTCTTTACATATTTGCATTTGACTGGAGGAGGACTATTGACTTTTGGAGATTTGGCATTCACAAACTTGCAGAGCACAACAGTTGCACAGTTACACACACGCACACACAGTCATATGAAATATTTGAATATGAAAAATTGCAATGTGCCCGTCTACCTCACACACACACACACACACACGCACACACAACTCTCTCTCTCTTTCTCTCTCTCTCTCTCTCTCTCTCTCTCTCTCTCTCTCACACACACAATCTCTCTCTCTCTCTCTTTTTCTCTCCCTCACATACTCTCTCTCTTTCTCTCTTGCACACACACACACACACACACACACACACACACACACACACTCACTCACTCACTCACTCACTCACTCACTCACTCACTCTCACACACACACACACACCCTCTCACCGTGGGTCTCTTCCACTCCACGCCGCGCGTCTTGGGCGAGTAGCGGCTCAGCTCGTTGTAGCCCAGCGACTTGGCCTCGGCCGGGAAGCTGGGGTCGCAGAACAGGGTCCGACCGCGCAGGCACTGCTCCCGCAGGGTCCTAAAGTCCTGCTGGTTGAAGGCGACGGCCTTGGCGTTGGAGCCGACGCCCTCCTCCTCCCGCTCCTTCCTGTGCGCCAGGTGGTGCGCTACGTTGGACATCGCGACGCACGGTCTGCGGACGCGACACTAGTCGTGCGAGGTGGCGAACGAAGGGAGCGAGTGCGTTAGACGTGCGAGATGCCGAATAAGAGGGCGAGTGTGTGTGTGTGTGTGTGTGTGTGTGTGTATGTGAGAGAGAGAGTGAGAGAGAGAGCGAGAGAGAGAGAGAGTGAGAGAGAGAGGAGGAAGGAGGCGTGTGAAAGTCTGTGTGTGTGAGAGAGAGGAGAGTGTGAGTCTGTGTGTGAGAGAGAGAGAGGAGTGTGAGAGTGTGTGAGAGAGAGAGGTAGATAGACTTCCCTGAGGAGTGTGGTTGAGCTGAAGAAGGTGTTTGTGGTTTTTGAGGTGAGCAGGCGAAAGCCGATTGGCTCTGGTCAGCAGAGGTGGAGTTAGTTTACCTGCCACAGGTGCTGTGTGTGTGTGTGTGTGTGTGTGTGTGTGTGTGTGTGTGTGTGTGTGTGTGTGTGTGTGTGTGTGTGTGTGTGTGTGTGTGTGTTTGTGTGTGTGTGTGTGTGTGTGTGTGTGTGTGTGTGTAAGTGTAAGTGTGAAAGAGAGAAGTGACTACATGTAGGCTATAGGGACAAGACATTATCATATTTTATGTTCAAAAGTCGGCTAAACATGTAACTTCACTGAACATTTTAAGGAGTGATCCTGTAGATCTTCACCTTTTTAACTGTAACTGAATAGCCTAATATAGCCTGGCAAGTAGTTCAGTTAGAGCTGTCTGTGCTCTCTCTCTCCCTCTCTTTCTCTCTCTCTTTCTCTGTCTCTCTTTCTCTCTCTCTCTTCTCTCTCTGTCTCTCTCTCTCTCTCTCTCTCTCTCTCTCTAACACACACACACACACACACGGAAAGAGTGAGAAAAAGCATAATGAGAGTAAGGGAATATCATTGTTCTACTAGGGAAGACTGGCAATTAGAATATCCATTTCAGTGTGCTCCAGAAATTGATTCCAATGGCGCTGCCTTTCACATACATGTCAGCATGTTTGAGAATCAGAATTTCTTCTTTTTCTTTTTCTTGTCCTTGCACAAAACAGGTTGTTGCCCCATTATTGAGTGACGCAGAATGAGTCACATTGTCTGTTTGTAGACATGCTACCACAACTACGTGTTTATGCGCTGTCCGTTCCCTTGTGGTATAAGATCTTGTGATTGTTGTGCAGACCTACAGCAGTGCTAACTGATGCAGTTGATGTTGGTCTGTGCAACAGCAGTCCCAAAGCTAATGCTAGTTGAGTTGAGTAGGGTGCCAGGCATTCTTAAAAAGCAAAATTGATATAAGGGCCACACTGCAAAATAATGTTTTTTAACTGCTTACACTTTAAAGCAAATGTGTTGTCCCTATCTGGACACAGAGATGTGTTAAAAACAATGCAAGTTGTGTTGTTTTCAACACATTTATTATGAGAATGCACAATAAATATTTGCTTGTCACACAGTTTTTGAAACCTGTCACTCAAACATGTAACCATAGTCTCAAAATGATGAACACTCAAGGCACCGTATGATATATGACATCAATGTTGGCTGGGCCTACTTATGAATGAAAGCATAAAGGCAAAATAATAAATCATATCATCAAATTATCAGAATGAATCAATATGGATCATTTTTGTCAAATCTGACTGACTATTTTGAATGTGACTTTCACTGGCATAATACTATTGTGAGACTGTATCATGTATGTGTACATGCAAATGATAGTGGGCCTATTTGGAAGAGAGTCCAGGGCCTTTTTTAGTCCCAGTTCATCCCTGCTGATCCATGTGAGCTACGGCTCTTGAACGCCTCGCTCATTCATTCAGTGATCCACTCAAACTGCAGCGCCAATATACCTGTTGCGGCAGTTCTCTACTTTGAACAGCAGGGGGAGCCAGATGCCTTCTGAGGAGCCTGGATCCCAGGTAATCTGCATGGCATCACCCATAGACTTTATTTTCTCTGTGAACTCATATAATCAGTATGCTCTTTTATTTCTTACAAGCGCTTTAGCTGGAGGGGAATAAGTCTGGTATATTTGGTCATATAGTTAGAAAATAACAAGTGTGTGTGTGTGTGTGCGTGTGCGTGTGCGTGTGCGTGTGCGTGCGCGTGCGCGTGCATGTGTGTGTGTGCATGTGCGTGTGTGTGTTAATTCACCCTCGTGTGCATGTGCGTGTGTGTGTTAATTCACCCTCGTCGTATACAGGAACACATTACAGGTGATATTGTTCATAATAATAATACATTTTATTTCAAAGCGCCTTTCAAAACACTCAAGGACACAAGGCCTAGATATTCCCACAACACTCCCACAGCTGGTTATTTACATGAAGTCAATAATGTAAATGTACGCAATCTAGTAAGTGCAAGTGAAACTCTCCTACACGGGCATCTCGCCGGTGATTGGCTGGAACACTGTTTCTTATGTTATGTGTTGTGGTGCAGGTTGCTCTGCTTGTTCCCAGTGGGTTCAGGGCACAGGCAGCTAGCAGATAGCAGAGAGTGAGGAGATGTTTGCTGTATGTGACAATAAATGCTTTTTTTTTTCTTTTTTTTTCACCTTTATTTGATTCCATATGTTGGGACACCTTACAGGATGTCTGTTCCCCATGTTGCAGGGTTAAATATTCTGCAGAATATATACAGCATATTCACTCTACTACTCATTGCTACATCGGTTTATAGACTTAGTCAGGCTGTGTCACTTAGTACAGTTCAACGGCTATTTCACTGTGCACTGTGCACTGTGCAGGCAATAGGCATGCAGCACAAAAAAAGACATGCCGTGTTGTAGGGCTTTTGATGGTGGTTATTACACTCTTGTTACCTACCACAAAAAAAAAAAAAAAAAAATGGGTAAAAAAATATATTTCAATCATTTTTTGAGAGTTTTGTTAGCTGGGGTCAAATTGACTAATTAGGCCTACTTGTATTTTAATGAAATATGTTTCACATCAATATTTTGCTACATTTCATGTGCCAGTATGTAGTTTGTAACAAAATAGTTTTTGATGCATTTCTGTCCACCTTTGGCAAGTGCAGACATTACTGTTTTGTCTTTCTGTAATTTGTCGGCGCAATAGCATTGCTTTAGTTCTTGAGTTGCGCTGAGAAGTAACTCATACGCGGTCTCCAAAAGTTTTACAAAAAAATAAAACTTATTAAACTCCTTTCAACATCCAAACAACTCGTTTAGTCTAATCTGCAGTTGCATGGCCTTCATTCCTTCTTCCTGTTTGATGACAGAAGGGAGGAGAGGTATAAACTCGCTCTTTGACACGCAATGGAGTCGCTTATGACGAACCCCTCCTGGGGCGGAGAGAAAGAAAGGGAGTATTTTTAAGTTAACTCGCACCAGACTTTTCTCTCCACATCTTGCCTGGTGCTTGTAACCTAGTTTTCGTTGCGCGGAGGACGTCGCAGGCTCGCGTTATCGTCGTGAGGGAGTGAAAAGAGGGACTTCGCAAAAGTTTTCACCCCCTGAAAACGAACACTATGGCTGGGGTGGCATCGAACCTGGCCAAGAAGCGCGCGTTGGCAGCGGGATTTGGGACGAACAGTAACGCCGTGAAGTACTTGAATCAGGATTATGAAGCGCTGCGCAACCAGTGTTTGAGTCAGGGCAGACTTTTCACGGATCCAACTTTCGCGGCCGCACCCGAGACTTTGGGTTTTAACGAGCTCGGGCCCAGTTCGTCCAAGACCAGAGGAGTTGTGTGGAAAAGACCAGGAGTAAGTTGTTCTTTTTTTTTTGCAAGAGAGAAGGAACAGAAGGAACTCTCTTGCATAACTAGCCTATTACATGCGTTTGTGGTTTTCATTAAGGATGGGGTGGATGCGCGCACATACTCAAACACGCACACACACGCACGCACGCACGGACCAAGATGATTAGCCTATTAATTGCCGACTTGAGATGTCAAGCAACTTGTGCGTGCCTGTCTATCTGCAACTGATTCATCGCAGCTAGCCGTGCAGATTTTGGCAAATGAACACCAAATTTCATACGTTCATTTTTTGGGGCGTGTCTGAGTTATGACTTATCGTAAAGATCTGCTGGATACCACACTGTAGCCTTAAATTATAGCCTACATGCCTACATGCCTCTATTGGATGCTTTGTTTTCAACTCTGATGGACTCTGTTTAAAAAAACTGTGTTCGAAACTTTTGAGAACTTTGTTAGGCTACATTCCAAAACTTCCTGAGGTTCCACTGAGAGGCAGCAACTGATCTCGACCATGGGTCGGCGCCACCTCCCCATCCCAGGGTTAGAACAGCTCTCTTTTCAGACCTCCATGTAATCAATTTTGGTCAGGCCCCGGAATGTCTTTTGCTCCTATCTATCCTCGGCACGTTAATGTCTTTAAAACACACGTCTTATTTTCGGCAGCCGTCCAGTCCTCAGCTGCGCGACGTGCTGCGTGTCGTGTCAACAACACAGGCCAGAGTATGCATGGACACTAATGAGCTTCCTGCTGCAGTTATGCAATCCTGAGTCTCTAAACAGCACCACCCACTGTGGGTAGCCTATCCTCCAGGAATGAAGTTAGTGAAAGTTTTGGAGGACAGACGCATCTCCCATTAGGCTACATTACATTATACATTTGGCTGACACTTTTTTTTAGCCAAAAGCGACTTACAACATGGTAAAAAGTTTAAGCTTTTTAAAGCAATTCTCACAATAATTCTCAGAAGATAAAAAAAAGGTCTAGTGCAATAAGAATAAGTCCACCAGTGAGAGCTGTTTTTAAACAGTCCAGTGTCAGTTAGGTGATGCATATAGGATCAGCCAGACTATTTTAAAGTAGTGCTACAATAACAGTATAAGAGCAGATTGTGACACAGCCACTTCTGTGGCCCTGTGGATGAGTGTTGTATGAATGTGGATACTTTAGAATCTGTTCAAGAATCTTTGGTGGGTACTTTAGAGGGAGGAGAACACACATAACCACATAAACCATCTAAAGTAATTAAATAGCGTGAGATTATTGGAGGTGGATATTTTGGCCTGTTGACAAGATCAACCTGATCTAAGGGCACGGTTTGTGGTGCATGGAGTTTTTCGGCGGAAATATGTTGTTCTCAAAGGGATGGGCATGGCAGGCAGACGACACGCTGCGTGTGTGTTCATGTTGTGGACGAGGGAGGAGGTGCAGTGTGAGGTATGTCGTAGTAGGCCATTCTCTCCGTCTCTGACGGATCTCCCA
>NC_084994.1:11821053-11823553 GCF_963854185.1 Sardina pilchardus | reverse complement strand
CCAACAATCTGTATTATCTGTTACTGCGTGTTGCCATCCATTTTTACAGACTGTGATCGGCTTCTAAGTAAAGCAATCAGATGAAGTCAAGTGTAAATGAACAGTTATGACAGCTTGAGTGCTTAAGCCGAGTTGACTAATCAGTGATTGGTTGGTTTTCCCCAGACCCTGTGATGATCCAGTTGATGCAACTTTGGACGACGTGAGTGTCTTGCTTTGGTTGTGGAGAAGGGGGGGAAATGTGTTAGAATTATGAACAAGTGTGTTTTTGCTGTGTGTGTTCACTAATTCACGGATGGGATACACGCAGAGACCAAATTCCTTGTATACGCAAGTATACCTGGCCAATAAGCCTGATTTGATTTGATTTGATTTTGATATCCGCATCAGATCCCCTATGCGCAAAAGTGATCCCGCAAACATGTCTCATACATGCTTCTATTCATAGCCATCTTCATTGTAAACAATGTAAACAATGTAAACAAATAGACAGTGAGTGTGTTTACGTAGATGACCTGTTCATATCGTTGATTGGGCAGGAGACAACGGCGGACGAGGATGTGGACGCTAATTTCAGAGCCCTGTTCACCAAGTTGGCTGGAGACGTGAGTGTTCTATAGAGCGTTCTTCTAGAACATTCATACTTTCCAAATGATACAAACAAACAAACAAACAAACAAACAAACAAACAACAAATTCTAGAAGTATGGCATCATCAACCAATAGCATCTCTGTGTTTGAGTGTGATTATATGGAACTGTGTTGCTTGTTGCTATGTGTTGACAGGACATGGAGATCTCCGCCACAGAGCTGAAGACCATTATGAATAAGATTGTTTCTAAACGTGAGTCACTTTTCCTGCCCAGGCACACCCCCTTCCCCTTCTCTGAGTGCAATGTAGATACAGTTGCCAGCACACTGAAATTCCTGCCCTATCTGTGTGGATGACTAAGCCTGAATGAGTGATATAACTTCCTCATTCACCCTGTAGTTGTAGGCTGGTAAAGTGAATTGTGTGTGTGTGTGTGTGTGTGTGTGTGTGTGTGCGCGTGTATCTTTCGGTTTGAGTGTGTGTGTGTGTGCATCTTTCAGTATGAGTGTGTGTGTGTGTGTGTTGAGAGTGTACAGTATGTCTGACATATGCACTGTTCTCCCTCCCAGGAACTGACATTAAGACGGACGGCTTCAGCCTGGAGACATGCCGGGTCATGGTCAACCTCATGGACGTATCCTTTCCCACCTCACTTCCTGTTTCCACCGCTTCCACTTCCTGTCCCACTTGCTCACTCCCTGCATCAGGGAGCTGTGGAGTAGAATGGCTCCTGCCTCAATGGGCCCAGAGAATGTCTCCAATTGTGTCCCCTGGATTGTTGGGATGGGATGGGATGGGATGTGTGTGTGTGTGTGTGTGTGTGTGTGTGTGTGTGTGTGTGTGTGTGTGTGTGTGTGTGTGTGTGTGTGTGTGTGTGTGTGTGTGTGTGTGTGTGTGTGTGTGTGTGTGTGTGTGTGTGTGTGTGTGTGTGTGTGTGTGTGTGTGTGTGTTTATGCATGATGGAATGTGTACCCTTTTTTCAGTTTTGATTAGATTAGATTAAACTTCATTGTCACAAGTACAAAGACAATGAAATGTCTGAAATTGAAATTAATTTTAAGAGCCGTGTAGATGTGTCCCTCAAGCTGTCTTCAACGTCCAAAATGGGACGCAAGCAGCAATTGCTGAAGTTGAACGTTACCTTATTTTGCTTTAGTGTCCTGACAATGGCATTCTGGCCTTTTATATTTGCTATCTTGCAAGGCTGTCCGAACCAGAGTTCGTAGCTGGTACCTTGATGGCTGTTATGACAGTTGACTCGTTAGACAGCTGAAGGCAGCGAGAGAGCAGGCAGCTGCCTTCCGTTTCGTGCAGACCCTATGTGTGTGTGTTTATGTGAATGTAGACGTACGTGTGTGTTGGTGTTTATGTGATAGAGTGATAGAATGCCAGATGCAGGCGTGTCTCAAGCATGTGTGTGCACGTGAGTGAGCATCTGTAACTATTTATGAGTATGGGAGTGAGAATGTGTGTGTGTGTGTGTGTGTGTGTGTGTGTGTGTGTGTGTGTGTCTGTGTGTCTGTGTGTGTGTCTGTGTGTGTGAGGGGGTGTGCGTGTGTGTGTCTTTATAAATATGCCTCACATCCAGTATCTTGGCCTTGACTGCTGCTCAGGACAGTGGGAATGGGAAACTGGGGCTGGGAGAGTTCGCCACCCTCTGGAAGAAAGTGCAGAGGTACCTGGTAAGGGAAAAATAAATGTTTTATAAACATTTACTATTACAGGAAAGTACCATAGTGTCCTATAATATTAATTAAAAATACAAATGTTATTTTTTATTTTATATGATTTCTTATTAACTATTTTAAGACAAATATGCAAATGCAATAGTTTCCCATAATATTTCATTTTAATTAAAAAATGCATATGTTATTTATTTATTCTATTTTGTATGATAATTATTAATTG
>NC_084994.1:11811053-11816053 GCF_963854185.1 Sardina pilchardus | reverse complement strand
ACTCTCAATTCAAGGTTGCATTATAGCATGATTGTAGGTACAGTGTTGCCAAAGCATTAAGGGAAACAGTAAAAGTAACAGTATCTCTCTCTCTCTCTCTCTCTCTCTCTCTCTCTCTCTCTCTCTCTCTCTCTCCCCTTCTCTGTGGCACCAGTGCCAGCGGCAGCATGACTTTTCTTTTTTTGCTGTCATCCTCTACCCCACCCCAGCTCTGTCCGGTTTCCAGTTTTGGGAACAGATTCAACATTGTGTCGGCCTGTTTTGTGATTCCCGGTCCGCGGTCGCGTGGGCCTTTTCAAAGCCGGTCTCTGTCTCCGGGCTGAGGGATTCAAAGTCCTGAAATGACCAAGTCATGACACAACAAGCAGCTGTGCTGTGCACAAACTGTTTGACACATGAAACTGTAGGCCGCTTATCCCATAATAATAGGACACATTGTGACATTCGGCTTCTGTTGATGGTTGAGATAAGACTATGTCTCATTCTGTTTCCAGGCCATAAAAAAAAACAAAAAAAAACATAAATAGGCTATATAAATACTTTACTACTATCTTTTTTATTATTATTTCTAAGTATTATTTGGGGAGGATAAGGCTGTGGGGCGCTTGTCGCTTTAAATTGTACGGACTAGTGAGAAAGCTGCTGTTTATTGATTGACAGTCTTCCTAAGCCCCGCCCCCGCTGCCAGGCCCGTAGTCTGCAGTGCTGCTGTCGGCCTCTTCAATGACTTCATACGGTAGTATCACACTCATCGTTTTAAAACAATAACCGGCTTCCGGGGCGAAAACATACATCGAAGGGGGGTTACCTCGCGTTGTCTGAATAGCCTACAAGGTGCTTCCATCAGTGGTGAGTAAAATTACTTGTTAACCTTAGTAAGGGTTTTTATTTTGCGAATACCTCCTGATTTGTTATTGGTTGAGGGGCACACGCGCAGCGGATGATAAAGGGATTAGAGAAAGGACTGCACGTGAACGCCCCTGAAACTTTATCATCCAAGGCTGCTTTGTGCACCAGGCTGCTGAGATTCAATTTTTCAGTTAAATCCTGAAACGTCACGGACTAAATCAGTGCACCACATCGATCTAAATGATTAAGAGCAGTACATTGTATCCTCTACCAACATTTAAAATAATTTTACCTCAGTGTTATTCAATTCATGGTTGCATGCAGCATGTTAGTCTGTAGGCTATACCGTTATTTTTGCTACACCGTTAGCTTGTGTGCATGTCTGTCTGTTAGCTACTTTACTTTAGGTTCTCACTCTCAGGACCTGCTGCAAGGATCGGTGACATAACATTCCCGTCAAGGTTTATTTCTCCCATAACAACAACACCTGTCACATTCCAGACCAAACCACGGAATTGTCTGCGAAAACCGCTACTGTACACTGTGTACCACAACAACCTACAGTGGTTCTCTGTAACGTTACTGTGTTTGTGTGTCACCGTAGAGATTGCCTTTTACTCGACAGTTAGCAAAGTCCTTTCTACAGTTAGCAACCCGTATAATGACACGCGCTAGCCAAGACACTGTGGTTAGTTTACATGATTTTGCGCAGCCGATAAGGCTTTGTTTTATTCTGCATAGTGGGCCCACAGTCTTCTTAACGCCATCACCCCCACAGACTGACGTCTCCCCCCTCTTTCTTTCTCTCTGGGTCACCCGGTTATTAGCAGGAATGCGTTTTACAACAGTCAGTCCTCTTATCTCCGCATCATGGTTTAAAGTGCTGACTGATGCGCTTGTGCTGATCAATTTCGAAGAGTCACATTAAGGGAAAGATGCACAGTGGGCTACTGGATCAATATTGTGTCTGTTTACTGGTTTGACAGCCGGGTAAGTGTTTCCCTGTGTGTGTGTGTGTGTGTGTGTGTGTGTGTGTGTGTGTGTGTGTGTGTGTGTGTGTGTGTGTGTGTGTGTGTGTGTGTAATATAGTGGCTGGTTAATGCAGACTGGTATTCTCAGTTTCGTAGTTTCAGCATGTTGTCATGAGAATTATTAAAACAATAACCAGGCTAGCAGTATGCAAGTGGAAGGTTTTTTTTTAGGTATTTTGGTGAACCATTATTTTCACTGAGCAGCCCACATGACACAGCTGACCAGAGCATATTCCAAATACGTGGCTTATAATAGTGACAAACCTGGGTAAGTTAACTCAGAGTAAGAGGTAAACCTCCTACAACAAGAGTCCTATGGCATTGTTTTTATTTGGAGAGTGAAGACATAGCCATACAGCTCTTCTATTAGGAGGTTTACCACTTACTTTCCCAGTTTACTTTCCCAGGTTTGTCTGTAAACCACATACCTGGAATACCCCCACTTAGAGCCTGCAGGACCACACTGAATCCAGACTTGTCCCGTGGTCTCTGGAAGGCCTTGTCCAATCAGCTCCATTCTTGTCCACCGACAGAGAATCAGCTCCATTCTAGTTCACTCTCCAGAGAGAGATTCAACTGTGTTTGCACCAAAAATTAAATTGTTTCCGAGCTAGCCGGAGCCAAAACGTTTGGCTTTTTTCCTGAGAAGCGGAGTGGGTGTGTCATTACTCAGGTCAGTTGTTGCTCACAACACCCTCTGCTGATGTGATGACACATTCTTCTGTTCGAAATTGGTGGAAGTGCAGGCTGGATCATTAGGCAGCAGTAAGCTTCAAAGAATTCTGAACAGAACCGACTCGAGAAACGGCTTCTCTGTCGGTCGGAGAACGCCCTCGAGGAACCCGCTCCGCTCCACTCCGCTCGTGCCATCGGTGTGGTGGCGTCGCCCCGGCGATGGGGCCAGAAGTGTAGTCTGTCACTCATCGCGGGTACTGACTTGGCATTCGTGCCAAGAGCCAGATCCTGTTTGTGATGCAGAGTATGGGAGTGATTCAGTGGGCGGGGTGGCGTGTAGAGGTGTGTGTGTGTGTGTGTGTGGGGGGGGGGGGGGGGGTAATTATTCTCAGGTCCTGGATCAGTGGAGCTCTCTCTTGCTTGTCCTCTATTGCCACACTACTCTCACACACAGTGGGTCACATAGGGCATCTAAACTTTTGTTTCCCTTTTTTTTTTCGTTATCCATTAATAGGCCTATGAAATCGTCCATTACTTTAGCACCTTTCTCCTTGGAGGATACATTTTCCTCCTCTATGAATCGATATATTATTTAGCGTTAACCTCCGGGTGCAGATGGTTAGGGTTGGGGGACGCTGGCCTGGCAAATACTAGGCCCTAACACTAATACCAAGGTCCTGGATCAAGGCACAGGTCCTGCACCAGCTGATCTGAGAGCAGAATGGGGTTGGAGTGTGTGGGTGCATCAGTGGAGCTGAGCCCAGATCAGAGTGGTGGGGGGGGGGGCGGGGGCACCTGGTGCTGACGTCTGGAATGTGACATGCGTGAGCTTTGGCTTTGACAATGCCTCTCCCTGCAGACAGAAAGTGGCATGCCAGCTATCTCTCTCTCTCTCTCTCTCTCTCTCTGTCTCTGTTTGTCTCTCTGTCTTTCTCTTTCTCTATTTACAGACACACATGCAGATAAGCACTTGTGTTTTCTGTGTGTGTGTGGGTGTACTCTCTGTCATTTTCCGTTTATGTGGGAGTGTGTCATCCAACTGTCTCTCTCTCTCTCTCTCTCTCTCTCATACACACACACACACACACACACACACACACACATACAGTGCACATATGTGCTGGTCACATATGACTGATGCCTGGACAGCTGGACCACAGTGTCCTTTGTCAGTGCACTGCACATAGCATGTGTCAGTCGACTACACAGTAACATGTTCCAGTCAAGGCTCCGAGCTGAGCACAACTCATATCTGGATCTTTCAAACGGCACCGGGCGCTCCGATTCCGCTAATGATGAAACAATAGGTGCTGTCACAATGGAGGATTCCGAAACGGAACCCGGCTCACCCTCGGAATTGTGTCCAGAGTCATGGTAACTCATTTTGAGTGACAGCTCAGTGTTTTGTCATTCAGGAAAGACTCACTAAATGTCGGTGTGGTTTATGAGGCTAATGGAATGTTGCTTGTGTTTTTCTTCCCTTAAAAATTGATCACATTACTTTTTTTTTCTCTCATTTTTGTTTTTCTCAAGCCTGCCGCCCTTGATTCTGTAAGGACCTGAAGGTACACTAACTAACTTACCTTTACTCCACCAACCTCACTTACCAAAACTCACCCGCTCCCTCTCCTTTCCCCTTAACACACTCACACACACACTTGCACAACACTCACACACACACTTATACACAACACTCACACACACACTCGGGGTAGAACTGGCCCCGATTCGACCCTGATCTGTACTGTGGACAGAACGGGCTCAGAGTCGTGTGTGTGTGTGTTTATGTGTGGTTTGCCTTAATCCCTAACGGTGTGAGCTGACCCAAACATGCGCTAACATGTCTTGCTGCGTTACAATTGGCTGACTGGCTGACAGAGACAAGGAATAGAAAGGGTGCGTGTGTGTCTACAGTATGTGTGTGTGTGTATCTCTCTGTGTGTCTCTCTCTCGGTGTATGTGTGTGTGTGTGTGTGTGTGTGTGTGTGTGTGTGTGTGTGTGTGTGTGTGTGCGCGCGCGCGTGTGTGTGTGTGTGCGTATCTGTGTCTGTGTCTGTCTGTCTGTGTCTGTCTGGAAAAGAGAAGAGACATCTTTGTGGACCTTGACACAAGTCATTTCCTGTAGAAGGCTAATAGATCCCAGACTCCACGTTCTTGTATCAAATGCAAATGTGTTTTTTTCTGTGCTAATGGTCTGGCAGCCAAACCCTCTTTAACCATTGACTTGTGGAAACCCCCCAGAGAGATAATCATCTAATGGAGCGCAGAGTCTCTTCCGGGTAGAGATGAACACAGGGAAACATAAACTCTCACGTTGAGCTGATGGGTTAGTCCCTACATTACGTATGATACACATAATATATGAAAATGTAATGTTAATCACCTATATGTAGCTAGAAAAGCACTCCTAGAGTGCAGACCTGGATCCAGACGGTGATCCAGATT
>NC_084994.1:11803553-11806053 GCF_963854185.1 Sardina pilchardus | reverse complement strand
TATTAAGAGGCTAGCATAACTGCAAACTGCCCCCTCTCTATAATGTTAATGCCAGAAAAGTATGCAAACTCCCTCATGAATGCTTGACACTGAACTCTGTGTGTGTATGTGTGTGTGTATGTGTGTGTGTGTGTGTGTGTGTGTGTGTGTGTGTGTGTGTGTGTGTGTGTGTGTGTGTGTGTGTGTGTGTGTGTGTGTGTGTGTGTGTGTGTGGGGACCAAAGCTCAGCTAGAGTGTCTGCATGCCACACATAATTGTCCTAGCAGCTGCTCTACAAGACACACACACACACACACACACGCACACACACACACACACACAGACACACACACGTGTGCATACGGTCAAGCTGTAAACGGATTTTGACATCTTGATGTTTGGGATCTTAATAATCACTTACATAAACAGCAACAAGTCACTCTCTCTTTCTCTTTCTCTCTCCCTATCTCTCTCTCCCTAATGCACACGCACACGCACACACACACATACACACACATGCACACACACACACAAACATGCACGCAAATACACACACACACACCCACACACACACACACACACAAACAAACACACACACACACACACACAGTCCAATGAGGTTCTTCAGCTGTTCTGTGCCCATCAGCTGTGGACTCAACACATATTTTATCCCCTGAGATAAAACTCTCAAATAACACGATTAATTGTGGGTTACATTAAATAAATCATTCGATTTTCATTTGCAGTTGTGTATCTAATTGCACACATGGGATTAGTAATGAAGTGTTTATGTGTAACCGTTAGTCTAATGAAATGAATCAGGTTTGTAATTGCTGTATGTGTTTATTAGTCATTATTGGTCTAATTCAATAAATGTTGGTAATGTTACCTGTTAAACTAGGACAATGTTTTATTGCAAATTAAAGAAAGAAAGAAAAAAAAATGTATTGACCGGCCACACTTACAGTATGTGTTAACCACAGTGGCCAATAATAGTCTAATGCAGGGGTAGGCAACCTATGGCACGGGTGCCACTGCTGGCACGCCGAGGCATAATCACTGGCACGCGCCACCAGCATCAGCAACAAAAAAAAAATCTCAGACTGACAGCAGGATCTTCCAATCCCTCTTGTCAGTGTTCGGCTCAACATACCTGTGTGAGCAGGTATTTTTGCATATGAAAAGTGTGCTCAGCCCTATCGGCAGCCGTTTCACCATGGACAATTCCGAGTCGTGTTTACAATTAAAAGTGACAAACTACGAACCCCAGATAAAAATTGATGATAGTGGCACACTCTTTGACTAGAAATGTTGAAGTTGGCACTAGACGTCTCAAAGGTTGCCGACCCCTGGTCTAATGAATCAGAATCAGCTTTAATCACAAAGAAGAATAAATAAAAGAAACACATTCACTTGTGTATTAGCCTCATAGCTGAAGTAAATGTGCAAATCAGTGTATATAAACCCTGATTATGGAAAACCTTTGAAATGAGGGTAATTCTGAATATGTAAGGGATAATGTATTGTCCGCCGGTGATTATCGGAAAATAAGTCCCGACAGGGCGAACGGAACAAAGAAAGGTTTTGCTTTGAGAACTTATTTTCCGATAATTACCGGTGGACAATGCATTGTCCTGCTTATTATACAGCCATTTGCTAAAACAAGAATAGCTTAACACAATGGGTCTTTAAATATGATTTTGCCTCCGTTTCGTGGCTTCCATTGACAACATAAATAGTTGGCCACACAGATAGAGCTTGACAGTTTCAGGTGTTGCGTCTTACTAGCTGAGTTTCACTTTCAATGAAATTCCATTGCAATAAGCCAGCAGACTTCTTACGGGATGATATGAAAGACATGAATCAAAAGCACAACAACACCCACTGCCATTGACAATGGTCATTGCTTACGTTGTATTGGTCATTATATAGATTTAACAGACCTGCGAACGTTGGGAAGGCCCATTCATGTGAGTGGAACTCTCCGCAGCACTCTGAGGAGCCGTGTAATAATGATGATGTGTTGATGTGCTGTCCGTTAGGAGCTGACAGACAACCCGCAGTTCATCTTGGGTGGGGCCACACGCACGGACATCTGCCAAGGGGCCTTGGGTGAGTACTTTACACACGCACACACACACACACACACGCACGCACGCACGCACGCACGCACGGACACACACACACACACACTCACACACACACACGCACGCACGCACACACACACACACACACACACACACACACACACACACACACACACACACACACACACACACACACACACACACACACACACACACACACACACACACACACAGAGGTGCGCCTGTACGATTTGGCTGTGTGGCCTGGACGGTTGGCATCATGCCACGTAATGTATGGCGCTTGCTCTAACTGTACATGCCTTACTCAGTTTACCTATTCTCTTCTTCTTTTCTTCTCTTCTTCTTTTCTTCTCTTCTTCTTTTCTTCTCTTCTTCACCCCTCTCTCTCTCTCTCTCTGTCTCTATCCCTCTGT
>NC_084994.1:11766053-11788553 GCF_963854185.1 Sardina pilchardus | reverse complement strand
GGAGAAATATGGAGGCAATCAAAACTGCCCAGTACAGTAAGTTTTAGTTTTGTCCAGCAAAACTCACTGTAGTATCTCCTCTGTCTGTCTGTCTGTCTGTCTGTCTGTCTGTCTGTCTGTCTGTGTGTGTGTGTGTGTGTGTGTGTGTGTGTGTGTGTGTGTGTGGTACGCACTGTATCTCCACAGGGAATCTTCAGGCAATATGACCTGGACAAGTCTGGTGCTATGAGCTCATATGAGATGAGGATGGCCATGGAGAATGCAGGTGATTCTCTCTCTCTATCTCTATCTCTATCTCTATCTCTCTCTCTCTTTCTCTCTCTCTCTCAAAGGTTCTCTATCCCTCTCTCTCAGTTACAATTTGCAATTTAATCCTGATAATAGTGTATCAATGATTATATAGTTATAGTAATACATTTATATTGATATATCATTCACAGACTAATACACATACACACATCGAAGTGAAACTGATCCTCACAGGTTTGGTCTCTAACGTGTGTGTGTGTGTGTGTGTGTGTGTGTGTGTGTGTGTGTGTGTGTGTGTGTGTGTGTGTGTGTGTGTGTGTGTGTGTGTGTGTGTGTGTGTGTGTGTGTGTGTGTGTGTGTGTGTGTCTGTGTCTGTGTCTGTGTCTGTGTCTGTGTCTGTGTGTGTGTGTGTGTGTGTGTGTGTGTGTTTTTCTCTCTTCAGGCTTTATGCTCAACAACAAGCTGACTCAGGTGCTGGTAGCCCGCTACGCCGAAAACGAGACCATCGACTTCGACAACTTTGTGTGCTGCCTGGTCAAGCTGGAGGCCATGTACAGTACGTGTCTGCACTACAACACACCACACCGATATATTATATGATGTTAAATCTATATACCAACATATTATACCTATCTGACATATTATATATCTACTGAGATATGAACACTAACAGTACAGTACGTGTCTGCACTACAACACAGCACACCGATATATTATATGATATTAAATCTATATGCCAACATATTATACCTATCTGACATATTATATGATGTTAAATCTATATACCAACATATTATACCTATCTGACATATATATCTACTGAGATATGAACACTAACACCATGTACAGTACGTGTCTGCACTATAAAAACACTAGACCAACGTTATATACAGTATATATACCGTATACCTACTGAAATATGAGCACTTACTACACCAATATATTATATCTATCTATCTGACATTATACAGTATATCTACTGAGATAGGAGCACTATCACTACACCAGTATATATTATTATATTATATCTGTCTGAGATATGAAATATCTACTGAGATAGGAGCCACTCTAGTGGACTGACTATCCTGAAATAATACTCTCTGTGTGCTCAGACTCTTGATATTCACTAATGAAGTTGAAGTCTCTTGATACTGACGATGTTGAAGTAGGACTCACTCACTGCCCAGACTCTTGATACTGACGATGTTGAAGTAGGACTCACTCACTGCCCAGACTCTTGATACTGACGATGTTGAAGTAGGACTCACTCACTGCCCAGACTCTTGATACTGACGATGTTGAAGTAGGACTCACTCACTGCCCAGACTCTTGATACTGACGATGTTGAAGTAGGACTCACTCACTGCCCAGACTCTTGATACTGACGATGTTGAAGTAGGACTCACTCACTGCCCAGACTCTTGATACTGACGATGTTGAAGTAGACTCACTCACTGCCCAGACGGACTCTTGTGCCTGATGCTGACCAATCATGTCGTCTGTGTTTGTGTGTTTGCAGAAGCCTTCCTGGAGCTGGACAAGGACGGCACCGGTGTGGCCGAGCTCAACCTGACTGAGGTGAGCTGCAGTGCAGAGTTGTCCTGGGTTAAACTGGGTTACCCAGCCACATCTGTCCTGGGTTAAACTGGGTAAAACCCACCCCATCTGTCCTGGGTTAAACTGGGTAAACCAGCTTCATCTGCCCTGGGTTAAACTGGGTAAACCAGCCTCATCTGCAGTACAGAGTTGTCCTGGGTTAAACTGGGTAAACTCAGCCCCTTCTGCAGTACGGAGATGTCCTGGGTTAAACTGGGTAAACCAGCCTGATATGCGATTGAATTTCGCCCTGCAGCTCAGTCTGGAAACAAGCACATTTGTCTCTCCTGAAATTTGCAGGGACCAATCACAAACTGGCTTATCCACCAGGCGCATTCCGGATCGTTGGTCTGATTGGTTGAAGGGCTATCCAAAGGGGTGCAGAATAATTTGAACTTTGCCTGTTGATCACGCCTCCTGTGCAGTAGAAATACAGCGCAGACTCCCCAGACTATTGTTCAATCTCAAAAGATTGACCTTGGTCTGATGATAGCCAGGCTAACCTTTTTTTGCGGATGCTCTCACACAAATGTGACCCTGTAAAGCGGAACCAGTCGTTTCGGCCATAAACTAAGCTTTCCAACGATATGTATATCGAGGGTATTACACAAACTATTGCTAAGATAAACGCATCCAAAGTTGACATGGTTCTCCTGTCACGATATGCCAGAAGAGGAGAAATCACGTTTTCAAGGGGCGCGTGCACAACGGGAATGACAGCAAATGTGTTGAATCTTCGCCGGGTTTAACAGTTAAAGCGTATGTTTTTCCGTGAAATGCGTTCATGATATGAAACTGTAGACTGTATACAGTCAAATTATGCGAAAACGTGAAATTCAACATTTTAACCCGGAAGTTTGTTATTGTTGATTTTCTCAAAATAACGTTGTGCGCAAAACGACTGATTTAGCTTTGAATGGTCACCGATTGCACTACAGAGTTGTCCTCAGTGGCTTATCGTGGGCTCCTCGGGGATCCGGTGGAATTGCAGCCACAGGGTCGGATTCCCGTACACGGATTATGCCCGAAACAACTTTGAGGAATTTGATCGCCGCTGAAAAAAAGCTTTTAGTCTCAGACTTGGATTAATCAATGTACGGGAAACAGGCTGATGATGTTGGGGAAACAGGCCGATGATGTAGGGGGCTGTCAGCACCTTGGTTTACTACAGCTAAATAGGCGTGTTGAAGATGTGATTCCTGTGTTGTGCTGCTGCGTTGTTCTGACTGTCTTCTCCTCTCTTCCCCTCTCCTCTCCCCTCCTCCTTCTCTCCTCCTTCTCTCCTCCTTCTCTCCTCCTTCTCTCCTCCTTAGTGGCTGTACATGGCCATGTGTGGCTGAAGGAGAAGACCAAGACAACACCAGAGGAGCTCTACACCCCCCCCACCCCCCCACCACCACCCACTCCTCTTATCCCAACAATAAATCCCCCCCCCCAAAAAAAAAAAACTCCCTAAAATATACCTCTACTTCAATAAAAGTGCCACCTCTGCCCTCTCTTCAACACCCGCTCTCCTCCCTGTACCTCCTCCTAACCTATTCAATACGCCACCTCTCCAGTAGAGGGCCCCCTGCTGCTTCTGCTCCACTGGACGGCGCGGCCCCCTCAGGCCTGAGTGACCTCCAGACTAGAGTACTCCAATCCACTGGAGGGCGCTGTTCTACTCTTCTCAGATACCAAATACACACTGCCTTACTGCCCAGCACAGCCTCACTCTCTGGGTGCCTCTCATGCAGCGTTTATACGTCCTCCCTCGCTCCTCGGGCCCTCAATCCTCACTGATCTACATAAAGAAAGATAGAAGAAGGGATAGACTATCCCATTGTTGCCGCCCCATCATTCTTTATGTACATCAGGGAGGATCGAGGCCCGAGGAGCGAGAGGGGACGTATAAACGCTGCATGAGGGGCACCTTCTGTGAATGTCTCTCCTTTTGCGATTGGGTTTTACGTCTCTCTCTTTCCATCTCTAATTTTACTGCTTTTTTAATTACTATCATCGTTCTTTTAAGCACATCTCATCTCTCGTTTCTTATGTAGGAGATTTCTCTTTATTGCCTTCCTTGTTTCATCGATGTTTTTATTAAATAGAGGGGCTAGGACAGAGAAAAGGGAAGATGTATAACAATGGCAAATGATGATTACCTTTTTTTTATTAATATTTAATGAGGCTATAGCCTCCACCTTCACATGAAGTCTGCCATCCTCTTCTTTCTTCTTTCCTCCTACTTATGAATAATATTTTTACTAGGTTTTATTTAAGATTTTAGGATTTCATCTCTTCATTCATTCCTTCATTTATTTATCTCTCTCTCTCTCTCTCTCTCTCTCTCTCTCTCTCTCCCTCCTTCCCTCATTATGGAGGGGAAGTGTCAATCATCACAGTAGCCTTTCCCTCCCACACCTACAGAAACAGAACTTGTAGCTGCCGGCTTTCACTGAACAGCCAAACGCTTGTAGCATAGTGTGCATCATGCAGCAGTAGTGGCTAACCCCTCACTGTGGGGAGTTGGTACTTACTTAGGAAAAGGTGCCTGAGGTTTTAGTAGTTCCCCCTGCATGTCTTGTAGTAGCATGAGAATGTATAGGAACCATTAGGAACCAGTAAGCTAAATAGAGTGGTGTAGTCTACGCGATACAGTACTAGGGGTACTAGCAGTACTAGTACTACAGGACTATGCAGTATATCCACTCAAAAAGCATCATCTCAGTACACCCACTTCAAATAGGCAAGGATGTGTATTAACATTTGGTGTTGATCACAGTATACCCACTACAGCTAACTACTACATCACGGTATATCCATTACAGCTAACCAACCTACACCACAGGCTAAATAGATGCCTAGGAAGCAACGATCATAACATCACACGGTAGAATTTCAGCATCGCTGAGTTGCAGGTTTCTCTTTGTTGTTGTTGCTCCTCTTCTTCTTCAAGCTTTCTGTCCTGAGTTTGGTTTGCACAAGATAAGCTTACACTCAAATTACAACAGAAAAAATCAGAACATGCAGTGGCTAAGTGTATTGTGTTTTGACTGACAGGATAAGCAAGCCAAGCTGATAAGCAGGTGAGGTCCGATCTGCCAGTGATGCTTGGTTACTGTCCTGCAGCACAAGATGATCATGAGTGTGTTCGAGATGTATGAAGTAGTGATGTTATTTAAATCAGAGTAAGTAGTTATGACCTGACCTCCCATGAGAAGAGCCCGGAGAGCCAAGTATAGCTTCGTAGCTCACAAAACCAACCATCATGGAGATCTTGTTTTTTTTTTTTTTTTTAAGATAACTTGCTTGGAGTCAACACATTTAGGTTTGTTGCTCAAGCACACATTTGGGATATCAAGTAAGCATTCCTTGGGATTGTTAGCCTTAATATTTATCTGTGATGACTAAGGTAAGGATTTACATCTGTCAGTTAAGATTAGATGTGTCACTTTGGACTATGTGTAAAGGGAAGATGTTTGGGGGTACATGACATAAAAGTCGCGATAAGTTATACATTGTCACGACATTCACACCTAACTGCACTGTCAGAGTGAACTGCTGTGATGAACTAACCTGCTGAGCAAACACTGAAATAAACATGACGCCAAACAAACCCCGGATGATTGTGTTGTGGTAATTAAACATACTGGCTAAACAAAAGTATTACTTTACCCCAGTTTGTTTGTTTGTTTGTTTTTGGGAACAAATGCAACCGAAGTTCAGGAAGGGTTCACCCAGCCTACAGCCTAACGCTCTGAAAGAGTAAACTTCTCAAGTACTGCGTATAACACGAATAGTTATGGTTGACGTGAGTTTAATATAATGGCAAAGAATTTACACATATTACAATGTCAGTGCTCACTGATGCATCGCATCGCATGACATTGCCAGAGCAGTGCACGCGGAGTCCAGCCATGAGTCTTTTGAGAAGGTATCCACTGGCACTCTACGCTTTCGCCTTAGCATCCAGTATTCCCATAAGATAACCCTCGGCCTCCAGCAGAGTTGTGTCTGTATTCGCACCCAAGAATCGGGATGTCATCTCCAGGTCCGCCAAACGAATTCTCACCTTACTTCCACGCTGGTACTTGTCACCGTCAGTCGACGGTCGCTTGCAGACGCAGTGGAATTTGCCACCGAAGTCGACGTATAGGTCGTCTTGGACAATGTGAAAGATTTTACCCATTACTACTCTGTCTTTCGCCGGGCCCATCTGAACCAGCGGAGAGTGTCGTAACAGCGAAGCGAAGGACGTCTCGTCCCTCGTTGAGCCGACACGGCTAAGGGAAGCGCTTTCCTGTTTCTGTTGGAGATCCGTGTGAAGCTCGTATGCAGCAGCGAACCCACTCTTTGGCTTCTCAGCAGACGGCTCTTGGGGTTCTGCCTCACCTTGCTCGACGGGCGGGACGCTGGAATCACTGCTGTAGAGTTTCCTATGCGTGTAGAGAGTTTGCCTTGGAATTATGCATTTAACGTTACCGCTGCCCAGGCGGCATGCAACCTTGTACACCGCAGCCATCTTTGCTTTGGTTGATTAGGCGCTAAGCATTATGGGTACCTTTTTTAACGCGAAGTAAATAAAGACAGTATTGTGGCAGAGTGTTCAAAAACACGTGATAATAGAGTGGGACAACGCTTGTATTGCCTTAAATATAAATCTTAAAACCAATACACATTTTAAATTGCATATAAGATGATGAAGTAACATCGTACAAAGCAAAGCACCACTGGCTTCCTGTGACGTTTTTCGTTACATATGTTCCTCTGGCTTGCCGTACCGGAAGAGAAACATTCAGTCAAGCAACATGGATGTGTTTGTGATTTCACCATCTCTTCAATCGAAGACCTTAACGTTTCTTCCAGGATCGACTGTTCAGAATTTAATTGAGCTATTTACCCTTGAAGATGTAAGTGATCATATGTTTGTATTATAAAGTTACTTGTTTTCAGTGTGACTGATAATTTAGCGCTAACTATCGAGATATGCTAACTTGTTAGCTATATAGCTAACGCTATGATTACAATTGTTTGTTATGATTAACATTTTCTCGTTTTAGGGTATTCCCGCAACCGACTTCTACGTTAAAAACAATGGCCGGCTGTCGTCCAGTGAAGATGAACTTCAGACTGGGGCTGTGTATCGTTTGGAGCCTCGCTTGTTCGGTGGGAAAGGAGGTTGGTAGAGCTGGATCTGTTTTAGCCCGAGCAACATTGTAGTAGCACGACAAGTGGCTATAAGCTGCCAGCTGCTGCCTTGTTGGCTGGATGACTAACACGTCCACGTTACACGAAGGCATAGGTGTAGAGTGTTAAAGGGATAGTTCGGATTTTAAGACACGAAGTTGTATGGGTTCCCTGTCAGCAACGTAGTGCATCAGCACTGACTTACCCCCGACAGCGTCCTGTGAGCCGAGATCCAGCCGGTTTTAGATCGTTTTTGATGCTGAAGAAAGTAGTCCGGCAAGTTTCTGGAGTCACGAAAGTAAAGTGTTTTTCTTCTCAAAACCATATGCGTTCAACAGAGTGATATATTTGCACCACAAAAACGTTGTCCAGGAAAAATTCAAACCTCGTTATCACTTACTTATTTTTCGCGATTCCTATCACTGCGCGCTACTGACAGCTGGACAACGTTTTTGTGGTGCAAATATATCACTCTGTTGAACGCATATGGTTTTGAGAAGAAAAACACTTTACTTTCGTGACCCCAGAAACTTGCTGAAGAAAATAGTCCGGCATCAAAAACGATCAAAAACCGGATGGATCTCGGCTCACAGGACGCTGTCGGGGGTAAGTCAGTGCTGATGCACTACGTTGCTGACAGGGAACCCATACAACTTCGTGTCTTAAAATCCGAACTATCCCTTTAAGCTGTCATATTTAAACACCCATGTATCTGTTCCTGAGGCGTTGGTGGCTCTGATCACATGGCATTATATTATACCACATATGTACCTGCGCGGCACACACTCAAAGTACACACATTGCACGTCTTGGCCTGGTGATTTTTCAATGTTTTAGGTCTGAGTGTTTGTGTATCGCAGACTTCAGAAGATGCTGCAGTAAAATAAAGCCAGAGTTATAAGAATTGTACTTTAATTAAACTTAGTATATACTACTCACAGAAAGTTAGGGATATCTGGCTTGCGGGTCAAATGTATGGAAAATGTAAGTTCAAGTTACAGTGGTATTATATCATGAAAAATAGAGCATTTAAGGAATCATACACTGGTGATGTCCTCATCTCAAACCATTTATTGAAACAAAGGCCAACAAATTTCACCCGAAAGCCGAATATCCCTGACTTTATGTGAGCGGTGTATGTTTAATGAAATCACGAGCATGACCTGGTCATGGCCTTGTGATTTTCAAAGTTTTAGATCTGTGTGTGTGTCTTCAGAAGATGCTGCAGTAAAGTCAAGCCGGAGTAATACATCTTGTACTCGTGGTTTCATTAAACTTTATATTTTTCAATATGTTAAAGAGACCCTATGCAACTTTCTGCAGGAGACGATCGCTCTTTATTTACATCTGGAAGTCTGAGACGTAGGACCACGCTTGCAATGTATATATTTAAATATAGCCTATACATGTATAAATATACACGCTAAAGCTGTCGGGGAAGCTCTGCAGAGATAATGCAAGCATAAAACGAGCGAAAACTAACAACGAAGCCGAAACCAGAGATGAAATCGCCAATCCTGCATAGTTCCTCTTTAAGTGAAATTGCGAGCATCCGAGGTTCACGGTGTCTCTCCCCCGCTCCTTGTGACAGGTTTCGGGTCCATGCTCCGAGCGCTGGGGGCGCAGATAGAGAAGACCACCAACCGCGAGGCCTGCAGGGACCTGAGCGGACGAAGACTGCGAGATGTCAATCACGAGAAAGAGTAAGTCTTTATGGAGCTGAGGAGCGGTGGTGTCTGTCTTGCTCTCTATTAAACAACTCTTGAAACACTGAAGTGTTTTAACTAATGTCCACCATTTATGCTTAATAAGGCTGTATGGAGCTGTGGAGCAGTGCCATATCTGTGGTGTCTATCGAACAAAGCCTCAGAGACCGTTACAGGAGTCTTGAAAACACATTTCTAATGCTACCTTCACATCAGAGGGCTTTTACAAGATTTGTGAAAGATTCTTGAAAGACTGGAGTGTTAAATAACTAATGTCCTTTTCCTAAACTTTCCTAAATCTCGTCAAAGTCTTCTGGCCTAAGGAAACCATTAAAGCAGAACCTTCGACTGTCCAACTGACTCCAGTTCTGCGTTTGAGGGTTGAAGGCCAAAGCTGAACTCGGACATAGATAGATAGATAGAAAGATAGATAGATAGATAGATAGATAGATACTTTATTGATCCCCAAGTGGAAATTCAAGACCTGTTGGCTGTTGACTGACCTCTGACCTGTGACCTCTGTCCTGTGTGTGTTCCAGGATGGCGGAGTGGCTGAAGAAGCAGGCGGACCGCGAGGCGGAGAAGGAGCAGCGGCGTCTGGACCGGCTGCAGAGGAAGCTGGCCGAGCCCAAGCACTACTTCAGCGACCCCGACTACGAGCGCCAGTGCCACGACCTGTCCGAGCGGCTCGAGGACTCCGTCCTCAGAGGTACGACGACGAAACCGCTCTCTTATTTATTTATTTTATTTATGTTTATTTGACAGGGACAATGCACAATATATATTTGAGCCAGATTTTAGCCACAAGGCTAATTTACATCTCTTACGCAGGACAGTGTGATACTGTGTCCAAAAACCACTCTCTCACGCTGGACAGCACACGGTGTCCAAAAAACGTTTGTTGATATGATAAATACAATGCCGATCTGTAATCAAGTTGTTGTTGTTTTAGAATGAATTGCTCTTACTATACGGCACTTCACAATGCAAGTAGAACGCTCCATTGACTTGAATGGGATTTCCCAAAGTTCTACCGGTCATTATTTTCTGATAGAGGACCTCTGAAAAAAATAATGACCGCGGTAAAATATATATATATCGTTATAGTTTATGTGCGTATGTTGTCATTCATATTAACAAGAGCGATATTTGTTTAAGTCATTCTTGGTGTGAACGGCCCTTGACAGTGCAATGTGTAAATAAGTTGGTGTTTTTGAATGAATTGCTTTTATTTTGTGCATGATGATACACTGTGCCCAGATTGTGTTGTAATACACCTTGGGTGCCTCTCATGCAGCGTTTATACGTCCTCCCTCGCTCCTCGATACCTCGATCCTCACTGATCTACATAAAGAATGATGGGGGGGAAACAATGGGATAGTCTATCCAGTGTTAGTTATAGATCAGTGGGAACGCCCCTCGAGGATCGAGGATCGAGGAGGCATGTTGAGAGGCACCCTTTGATCAGAAAGAACGCACTAGTGAGAGCGCTTGACTTTCGGACAGTCTATTCTGACGTAACTTCCGGAAAATGCACACTGCCCAGCGTGCACGCTTGACTTCTGGACATAGCCCTAGTCATATCCACAGCAGAGGTGTTTCTATGATCAGAAAGAACGCTGAGTTTCCTCTGTTGCCGCAGGGATGCAGGCGGCCTCCAGTGGTCTGGTGCAGGCGGACGAGGGACCCAGCCGTAAACGCCCGGCGACCGCCGCGGTCACTAAGGCCACCAGCGCACCCAAGCCTGGCAAGAAGAAGTGCCTCTGGTGGGTCTCCTTTTTCTCTCTCTGTCTTTCTTTCTTTCTTTCTTTCTTTGCCTCTCTCTCTCTCTCTCTGTCTCTCTCTTTTTCTCTCTCTCTCTCTCACTGTCTCTCTCTTTTTCTCTCTCTCTCTCACTGTCACACTCTTTTGCTCAACTCCTCTAGAATCACGACTCCATTTTGAAAGTGTTATTTTTCTCTTTTTGTTCCATTTTTGAGGGGGTTCTGTGAATCCGTGTTTCTTTAAGACGCAGGTCCAGCTTTTAATGTAATTTTGTTGTGGTGACGAGCATTATTCCAGTATTTGAAGTAGAAATGGCCCTGCAGTAATGCTCATTTACTACAAGTCAGCATAGTGACTCCAGCTTGCCCTCCTCAGTAGCCCTTTGTGATCTGCGATGGTCAGTTATGGGGTTTATTTTATTTAATTGTTTATTTAGATAAGGACAGTGCATATGAATGAACATCAGCACAAGTACACAATGTAAACATGCGAGAGTTAGAACCATAGCTAGTTTTTTATCTATACGTGTTATTGAGGAATTTGCTAACGTTCTTTTGTTTTCCGTGTGTCAGGACCGGTATGGGAGACCTGGCCGTCTCCGACGAGGACAGTGACTCCGCCAGCGACGACGACGGCGCCTCTCCGTGTGTGTCCTCTAGCGCCTCCTGCCGTTCAGGAGCATACACTGCACGCAAATCAGCAGTAGCAGCAGCATCAGTCGCCCACATCACGTCCCAGGAGAGCCCCAGCAGCAGCAGCTCCTCCTCCAGCTCAGGGGCCAGCTCCCCCCAGAGAAGCCCAGCACAGGAGCCCCACCCTGGGCAGACCCAGAGCGAAGCAGCACCCCAGCAGGAGGAGGCCCAGGAGGGGACTGGGGCACCAGGCGAGGCCCAGGCTGCAGGGCCTGCGCAGGCCTCGGTGGCTGCAGTGGACGCAGAGGAGGCTGAGAAGCCGGAGGAGGAAAAGATGGACACGGGATCACAGCAGGCGGTCAGCAGCAGCACCAGCAAGAGCGCAGCACCAGAGGTGAGACTCGAAGGAGCACTGATGATATGGGCAATGTGCCGTCATGAAGATTTGAAACCAAAATGTATTCGCCATATTGGCAATATTGGAACAAGTATCTGTACAGTATGTGCTGAAAGTCGGCTGAAATTGACCCTATTTGCCCATTAGACGGTCCAATCTGTTAAAATGTTTATTTATTTGTATTTTTTAGTAGCAACTTTCTCATACATATTTGTGTACTAGTTTTAAGTATCCATCTATCTATCTATCTATCTATCTATCTATCTATCTTTGTTCTCTTTCTCTCTATATATTTTATTATTTATTTATTTATTTGATGATGTTTAAATGACAGCAATTGGTGTGTGTGTGTGTGTGTACTCAGGTTCCCGCGGGCCCCCTGGACCTGAGTGCGGTGGACAGCGTGGAGCAGCTGGAGGCCGTGGGCCTGGACCGCCTGAAGGGGGCGCTGATGGCGCGCGGCATGAAGTGCGGAGGGACGCTGCAGGAGCGCGCCGCACGCCTCTTCTCCGTCCGAGGCCTCGCCCCCGACCAGATCGACCCCGCCCTCCTCGCCAAGCCCGCCAAGGGCAAGAAGAAATGAGAGAACCCGAGAGAGAGACCCTGGCTGTAGAAAATAAAAAGGGAACTGGATTAACTAGATTATTTTAAATATTCCAGATATTCCAGGATGTGTCAATAAGGGTTTGTGTGGGAATATGGAAAGGAACGGTGTGGAGATGATGGACCCTGGGACCCCTTCTCTTTTCTTCAGCCTTTTTTTTTTAAGTTTCTAGACCATGTACCTATATTCTTTTTAAGTTTTGTTTTGTTTGGCGGAAAGGTCAGAGCTGCAGTATTGTCTTGACTGTGTCTGTTTCTGTATTTCTGATTCACAATTCTGCTGATTTTTGTAAATAAGCAAAAGGGGCCACTTTGGCTCTAATGTGATTGCATATGTGTGTGGGAAACCAGGTGTATGGGTTTCATGTCCATATGTTCAGTTGCTCAGATATTACATTTATAACTGAAATAAACAAAAACATCTGTTTCTTAAATCCCTTGTGTAATTTTTATTCGAACAGGGAATATAAAACAGTAGGCTAACCATATGCAAGCCAAAACTGAGCTGTACGTTGTGAGCGACATTTTTTCCTTCTGCTGCATATCTACTCCGACCTGCAGGGGGTGACAAACAACCAGTCTAAACTGCATGGTGAGTTCGTACACGGATATCCACTATTTGTTAAAATGCCGGTAAGTCTTGCCATATGTGTTTCCTTTCAGATAGCATTCAATCCTGTGTAATTTACAATCAATACCAATTTGCCGTAATGGTAATATTTAGGAATGGCTGCATTGTCTATATTGTCTGCACGTGTGCAAAGAAACTTTACCAGAAAAAAAAAGTTCGCAGCACATTTGCAAGATGGTCAGCTAATAAGCTAACTGCTAGGCAGCGGCGTGTAGTAGCATCTAACAGGGGTTTAAAAGACTGTTGTAGCCTACTGAGGCTGATTTATTTAATCCTTCGGGTGATAAGACATGCAGGCACCGCGGTCTCACTTTGTAGCCTAACTTTCCTCTCACCCTTGTTCCAAAACCTGCCTTTCTTTCACCATCGTCTCTCCCTCGCCAGTCGGCGTCGGAGGTGTTGAAGTTGGTGGGTGTGGGGGTGGTCGGTCTCACCCTCGGTATCGAGTGGCTGCGCTGGCTCCGCCGGCGCCTGAAGCCCGCGGCCCGGGTCACCGAGGTGCTCTTCTTCCCCTGTGACTCCAGCTGCGTGGAGAGACTGTACGCGTCAGGAGATGCGTCCAAACAGCCCTGGTAAACAGTCCCATTCTTCTGTGTTTTGGGAACATGAAAATAATTCACATTTCTGAAGGTGTATTTTCCCTCCTTCGCTTTACATCTCTTCCCATTACATATTTCAATATGCTGCATGTCCCTCCATACTACTGTGTCATTCTCTAATCTTTAATATCACGTTGATATCTTTTATGGGCTCCTTTTCTCTTCCCCCCCTGGACGCCTACTAAGAGCAACCCATGTTACTAGGGCTATCCATGGAACATAGTTGCATTTATAACAAACTTCCATATAAATGACTTTTACCATCACAAACTTTACTGAAAGATAAAGATCTTTGTAAAGATGAGACTCTGACCAATCAATTTATTAGGGTAAATATATTTAATGTGTAGGCAATTTAATGTAGCCTAACTTAACAAATGTTGAGGTAGGCCTATATGTACTGGTCCTGAAATCACATCATTATGGAAATACTAGAGATGTCAAAACCAAAGTCATTATGGGTACAGGGGTTGTCGTCAAAAGTTGTCTTTTATGAGGAAAAGAGTTGCTTTGATATACCCCATGCATCCCAGATTAATGAGCTTTCTCTCTCCTTCCTCCCCTCTCCCTCCCTCTCTCTCTCTCCTTCCCCTCCCTCTCTCTCCCATTCCTCCCTCTCTCTCTACATGTCTCTGTAGCCCGTGTGGAATATCTCACGGCGTGAAGGACGACTCGTTCTCGCGGCTGCTGACCCACCTGTTGTCTGCGCGCGTGTCGCTGGACGTGTGTGTGTTCAGCTTCTCCAACATGGAGCTGAGCCGCGCCGTGCTGCACCTGCACAACCGCGGCGTCTGCGTGCGCGTCATCATCGACCGCGACTACATGTACATCACCGGATCACAGATCGGAGTGCTGCGGAGAGCAGGTGTGTGTGTGTGTGTGTGTGTGAGTGAATGAGTGAGGTAGAAATTAATGTCATGGCATGGGGACTGTGTGTGTGTGTGTGTGTGTGTGTGTGTGTGTGTGTATGAGGAATTCTGGAGTGTGTGTGTGTGTGTGTGTGTGTGTATGAGGAATTCTGGAGTGTGTGTGTGTGTGGGGGGGGGGGGCATCACCTACTCCCATCCCATAGTGAGTCGTCATTGGGAATATTGAAAAACGGTGTTTTCATCTTGCCCAATGTATTGCACAATCTCCTCTGAATGCGCTTGTAAGAATTCCCCTAGCACGCCTCTGCTATCCAATAACGCAGATGGTAGTTTTTGCTGGTTGATAGTGTTGGTGGGGATTTGTTTAGACAGGCTCTTTCTTTCTTTCTCTCTCTCTTCCTCTCATTTTCAGTCTCTCGCTTGTTCCTCAGCTTTCTCTCTCTCTTCCTCTCATTTTCAGTCTGTCACTTGTTCCTCAGCTTTCGCTCTCTTTTTCTTAGCATTGTTTGCTAAAAGGGGGTAGGCAGTAAAGCTGATGACTTAACCGTGAGCCAATGGCAGCCACTCCCATCTCTCTCTCTCTCTCTCTCTCTCTCTCTCTCTCTCTCTCTGTCTGTGTCTGTCTGTGTGAGTGTGTGCGTTACATATGTGGCCTGCAGCAGGACTACTGTTGAGGTTGAGTTATGGGTTTTTTGTGTGCGTGCGCGCGTGCGTGCGTACGTGCGTGCTGAGTGTGTGGGCTGGTAGACCTTGGGATCAGGGACTCCAATAACACCATCTCCAACATGAATAGTTGAATAGTAAATAATAATCATCTCTCTCTCCTTCATTTTCATCCCTCCTTCTACCTCTCAATGTCCTCATCTCTCTCTCTCTCTCTCTCTCTCTTTTTGTCCTCCTCATCTCTCTCTATGTCCTCCTCATCTATCTCTCTCTCACTCTCTGGTTTCCCTCTTCCTCTCTCTCTCTTTATCTCTGTCATTCTCCTCAGTCTCATCTTCCTCCTCTTCTCTCCCTCTTCTCTCCATGGTTCTCCTCCTCCTCCTCCTCCTCTTCTCCTGAGATCACACCTGCTGCTGTAATAATGATCTCTCTCCTCCTCTTCCTCCTCTTCATCATCCTGTGTGCATCATGATTTGAGCCGTCCGGTCCACCTGCACCATCACATGCTCCATCACACCTGCTGCTCTAATGATGATCTTCCTCCTCTTCCTCTTCTCCTTCCTCCTCTTCTTCCTCTTTCACGATTTGAGAATAATGATCTCTCTCCTCCTTCCCTGTCCATTCACGCCTGCTGCTCTATTAATTACATCTCTCTCCTCCTCTTCTTCCTCCTCCTTTCCTTCCTCCTCTTCCTCCTCCTCTCTTCCTCCTCCTTCTCGTGTGTGCGTGCGTCACGAGTTGAGCTGTGCGGTGCACATGCACCACAAGTTCTCCATCACACAGCTGCTCTATTAATGACCTCTCTCCTCTTCCTCCTCCTCTTCCTCTTCCTCATCCTCTTCTTCTTCCTCCTCCTCCTCCTCCTCCTCTTCCTCACCTCGTCCCCAGGTGTGTGCGTGCCTCACGAGCTGAGCCGGGCGGTGCACATGCACCACAAGTTCTCCATCACACCTGCTGCTCTAATAATGACATCTCTCCTCTTCCTCCTCCTCTTCTTCCTCCTCCTCCTCCTCCTCCTCTTCCTCGTTCCCCAGGTGTGTGCGTGCGTCACAAGTTGAGCCGGGCGGTGCACATGCACCACAAGTTTGCGGTGGTGGACAGACACCTGCTAATCTACTCTAATGATGATCTCTCTCCTCCTCCTCCTCCTCTTCTTCCTCTTCCTCGTCCCCAGGTGTGTGCGTGCGTCACGAGGTGGACGGACACCTGCTGCTCTAATTAATGACATCTCTCCTCCTCCTCTTCCTCCTCCTCCTCCTCCTCCTCCTCCTCCTCTTCCTCCTCCTCCTCCTCCTCTTCCTCCTCGTTCCCCAGGTGTGTGCGTGCGTCACGAGCTGAGCCGCGCGGTGCACATGCACCACAAGTTTGCGGTGGTGGACGAACACCTGCTGCTCTAATAATGATCTCTCTCCTCCTCCTCCTCTTCCTCCTCTTCCTCCTCCTCCTCCTCTTCGTCCTCCTCCTCCTCCACCTCCTCTTCCTCCTCCTCTTCTTCCTCCTTCTCCTCCTTCCTCCTCCTCCTCCTCTCCTTCTTCTTCTCCTCTTCCTCCTCCTCCTCCTCCTCTTCCTCACCTGTTCCAGGTGTGTGCGTGCGTCACAAGTTGAGCCGCGCGGTGCACATGCACCACAAGTTCCTCCATCACACATGCTGCTCTAATTATGACATCTCTCCTCCTCTTCTTCCTCTTCCTCCTCCTCCTCCTCCTCTCCTTCTTCGTCTCCTCCTCCTCTTCCTCCTCCTCCTCCTCTTCCTCGTTCCCCAGGTGTGTGCGTGCGTCACGAGCTGAGCCGCGCGGTGCACATGCACCACAAGTTTGCGGTGGTGGACGGGCGGCTGCTGGTGTGCGGCTCCCTCAACTGGACGATGACGGCGGTGCAGTCCAACCAGGAGAACCTGCTGGTGACGGACGACGTTGCCGTGGTGGCGCCCTACCGCGCCCAGTTCCAGCGCCTGTGGGACGCTAACGACCCCGCCCGCCACCAGGGGGTGCTGCCCACGCACGACAGCCACCAGAAGGGCCGCGCGCGCAACGGCGGGCCCAAGATGTTCAAGCCCCGCGACTGGAGGAGCGAGGAAGAGGAGAAGAGGAAGAGCGAAGAGCTCGGCCAGGAGGCAGGAGAAGGCAGGCTGTAAGGATTAGTAGTATTATTTTATTTTTCTTTTATTTTAGTAAATTAGCTACTTCATGACATTATACATTTTTTGTACATTTTATTAATATTATTGTTGTCAGGAGAAGGCAGGCTGTAAGGATCATTAGTATTATTTTCTTTATAAATTAGCTACTATATGACATTGTCATTTTTTAGTTTTAAATAGGAAGGGGTATATTTGCTTACATTTTATTAATATTATTAATATTATTATTATATTATTTTCTTTTTTATTTTAGTAAATTAGCTACTACATGACATTGTAATTAAAAAAATTGACAGATTATAATGTTTTGTCTACAGTGCCTTTTCCAAAACAGTAATAAATAATTAGCTACTATATGACATTATGAATGTTTTAGTTTTAATAGGAAAGGGTATATTTGTTTACATTTCATTAATATTTTTATATTATATATATATTATTATATTATTTCCACTGATTATAATGAGTGTTTTATCTACGGTGCCTTTTCCAAAACAGTTAATTGAATATGTTTATCTTGAATATGTTATACTTACTGCCCGTGTACACGATGTCTGATGGTATAGCTGGGCTATGAGTGGGGAAAACCATGATCCTGTGTGTGTGTGTGTGTGTGTGTGTGTGTGTGTGTGTGTGTGTGTGTGTGTGTGTGTGTGTGTGTCTGTCTGTGTCTGTGTCTGTGTCTGTGTCTGTGTCTGTGTCTGTGTCTGTGTCTGTGTGTGAAGGGAGGTTTGTATCTGGCAGGCTATATTTTCCTATAGAGATATGAAAATAGACATATTCATATAAAGATATGAAAATATCTTCCAGAGAGAGGTGGGGTGGGGACTCAGCTCACAGCTCTGCTTCAATATGCCAATAAAATGACATTTGAAACATTCCGCCGTGTGTGTGTGTGTGTGAAGTACACATCTCAGCTACGCTTGGATGTGTTAGCTTTCTGATGTGCGTTGGTTAGTGAAAACACAAACAAATCCGGCCCAATACAATCTAGGGCAACGTACGGCCCGAGAGAGCACAGGTGCATAGCTCGGTCCTCCAGGCTCGCTCCCACTGATCTATAACTAACACTGGATGGTCTTTCCCATTGTTGCAGGCCCATCATTCTTTATCTTGATCAGTGGGAACGAGGACTGAGGAAGGAAGGGAGGATACATAAAACACGAGTGAGAGACACCCACTGAGTCCATATATACCCACTTACAGTGCAGAGATGGGAAGAGACTGTAGCTGTAGCACTTCGGAATGCGATGAATGAATCTAATGCCGCGCAGGGAAACGAGAAGCACATCAGTCACTCAGTAGGGGTTCTATTCACGCTGGGAATGAGGCAGCAGTAAGCGCAACGCAGCGCTCACTCAGACCATAGCAAGTTCCACGTTAACACAAATGGTTTGCCTAAACTGACAATTGAATACTCTTATCAGTGAAAACTCCAGTCACTTAATACAACAGATGCATTGTTGTTTTGTTTACTATTTAGAACAGGGGTCCCCAAATCGTTTGGACCAAAGGGCCGAATTATGTCAAGCATGCCAAACCGAGGGCCAAGCATCCCACACGCATAGATACAGCTGCAGAAACATTACAACAGTTGAACAATAATCATCCTACCACTCAAGAACATTTCTATATCTGACTCTGACCAAAAACATTTAAAAAAAATAATAAAATACTGCACTTCTGAACAGTGGTGTAGTCTAGTTAGCTGTAGTGGGCATACTGTAATGTAGTCTAGTTAGTTGTAGAGGGTATACTCACTGCAACCCCAAACAACCCCAAATGTATATGCATTGCCTATGTTAAGTGGGTATAGGAGATGGTGATGCTTTTTAAGTAGGCCTACTGCGTAGTCCTGCTTTATCACAGACTACACCACTACTTCTGAAAGCAAATAAGCAACACTGACAATAAGATACTGTCCAAATTATACTGATAGCCAAATTAATTATTTGGGCCTATAAGACAAAAATCAAAACGTGGAACTTTTGAAAATATTTTGCCAAAGTCAGTGTAAGCTATTGGTATTCTAAAGATGCTATTATACTGTGAATACCATCTTATTTAGATGTCCCTGGTGGACACTGCTAAACTGTTCAAGTAAGGACGGTGGTGCTCTGTGCGGGAATATTCAGAGTCTACTCCAATCAAAGCCATGTAGCCAACGTGTACATGTATTTGTCCATGTGTTCATGTATTTGTCTATGGTGTGATATTATTTATATATGATTTAGTCATCGTGGCCATGTCTTGGGAGTAGCCTGCGTGGCTGTTCTGCTCAAATCTGTCTGGCTTGTCTAAGCAATACTTTTGGATCGTGTGTGTGTGTGTGTGTGTGTGTGTGTGTGTGTGTGTGTGTGTGTGTGTGTGTGTGTGTGTGTGTGTGTGTGTGTGTGATAGGCACCATTAACAGAACGGACATAGGCTACCGCACAGCCCAAGACCGCTGCCAACAAAGCTAACCAAAATCACCGCGGGGGCAGACCGGGGCGCGCCTCGATCAAGTCGCTCAGAAGACTGATGTGCAGTTGGCAAACTTCCGCTTTGGCTTCCGTAACACCGGATTCACGGATCCGGCGCGGCGGAGAAACAGCGAATGCGGCGCATTCCCGTCGGTTGCCCAGTTAGGAGAGACGTCGTGAACGAGGTAAAGTGCAGGGCGAGGAAGCGTGTAGTACGTTAGCCCAACCAGCGGCGGAGGCTATACAGTAGCCTACAGTTGCTTAGAGCGGCGTAACCACTCTCTTGTCACATGCGGTCGTCTGTGAATAAGGCGAGACAAAATTGAACAAAAGAAGAGGAAAAATCCCAGATATTTCTAAAGGAGTGGGAGCTCAAAATCGACACGCTACATCAGTAAGGTATGACATTAAAATAAATATAATTTTGGTTAACATCTCTGCGTAATAACGTTATTCAATACTTCTCGCTGTTGGTAACCATATGGACACCAGTGGAGCGTTGGCAAGTGCTACAACTTAATTCTAAAGCCAGTGCGCGCCTGGTCCTACTTCAGTAAGCTTAGTGATCACGACTCTTTTGTTCTAAGCTGCAGCCTCTTGAAAACAGTAGCGTAGCAAGAAAGCGAGGACAGATGTTTTGCCAAGACGCCTGGCTGGAGACCGAATCGCTAACCAATTTACATGCGCCACAGGAAGCCACTAATTATCCAATTAGTAACTCATCGAGTTTACAATGAAGACCGCGTTATGAGACTGGCCATTTCCACTGAGTTACTGAATGACGCATCCTATGTGTGTGTGTGTGTGTGTGTGTGTGTGTGGTTTTGTGTGTGTGTGTGCGGTTGTGCGTGTGTAGCCTACGCGTGTTTGTTCGTGCGTGTGTGTTCCTTCCCAGAGGTGTGGCTCACTGGTATATCCTGTTGCGAGGGCTTCCCCCGCACGCCGCTAGCGCTGCTGCTGCTGCTGCTGCTGCTGCTTCGCCCTGTTTCCAAACAACCTGCTGCTAGCCTAAACTGTGGTGGTCACGGCGACTCCGCGCCACATTTCGACGTGACGAGCTATATATTTTGCCCGTAGCCTATAAAGCTATGATGGACAACTTTACGAAATGGATAATGTGTACGTTGGCCTTTTATTTTGGGGGGAGACCTCCACGTGTCTGTAAGTGACCATAGCATGAAGACACCTGCTTTTGAAAAAAAAAAAATAATAATAATCCATGAAGGTTTCTTACAGTGAGCTTGGGGAAATTCCTTGAGGCCAGCCTACATCCCTATTAGTGCTCTGTGTGCCATCATATGTCATGCACCAGCATCATGTTTGTCTAAGCCACATGATTAGTGTTAACACCCAGTGTTTCAACAGCCACGGCACTATCAGGCCTCCGGCTGATAAGACAGCTGTCTGAGCCACTGGGATGAGCCTCGCAGGGAGCAGCAGCACACTCTTAAGCAAGTCTCAAAAGCCCACACACACACACACGCACACACACATACACACACACACACACACACACACACACACACACACACACACACACGTCCCCCAGCACACTCTTAAGCAAGTCCCAAAAGCCTACACACGCACGCACGCACGCACGCACGCACGCACGCATGCACACACACACACACACACACACACACACACACGTCCCCCAGCACACTCTTAAGCAAGTCCCAAAAGCCCACTAAGTGATGGAGCAAGGTGGGCATCCCCCACCCCCACCCCCTCTCCTCCCTTGTGTGTGTGTGTGTGTGTGTGTGTGTGTGTGTGACTATCTGTAACTGTGTGTGTGTGTGTGTGTGTGTGTGTGTGTGTGTGTGTGTTTGGCTGTGTGTAGAGGGGCGTGTGTGTGTGTGCGTGTGCATCTGTGTGTGTGCGTGTGCGTGTGCGTGTGCGTGTGCGTGTGCGTGTGTGTGTGCGTGTGTGTGTGTAAGTGCTGCAGTGATAATCAGTGGCCATTGCTGATGCTTCTGGGCCTCCTCACTCTTTAAGCACCTCTGGCTCATAGCCGCCCTGTGTCTGCACTTTTACTCTCTCTCTGTCTCTCTCTCCCTCCCTCTCTCTCTCTCTCTCTCTCTCTCTCTCTCTCTCTCTCTCTCTCTCTCTCTCTCTCTCTGGTATTCACTCACATTCTCTCTCTTTTTTTTACATTCTCTCTCATTTTATATCCCATTATCTCTCTCCCTCTGGCTTTCACCTATTCTCTCTCTCTCTCTCTCTCTCTCTCTCTCTCTCTCTCTCTCTCTCTCTCTCTCTCTCTCTGTTTTTTGTTTGTTTGTCTGGTTGCCCAGGAGGACAGGGTATGTGCCAGGGCAGGAGAGAGAGAGAGAGAGAGAGAGAATGAGAGAGAGAATGAACAGCTGTGTGAAAGTGAACGAGAGAAAGACTGAGAATGAGAAACTGAATGATAGAAGGAAAAAGAGAGAGAAGGGGAGGAATGAGAATGAACAACTGAATGACAGAGAGATAATTAGCGAGAGAGAGAGAGAGACTAACCATGTGGATAAAGTAAGTGTCCATGTGGGAATGTGCTTGGAATACCCTGTGTGTGTGTGTGTGAGTGTGCATGTGTGTGTGTGTGTGTGTGTGTGTGTGTGTGTGTGTGTGTGTGTGTGTGTGTGTGTGTGTGTGTGTGTGAAAGTGAGCGTGTCTGAGTGCTTTGTGCTGATGTGGTCATCGGGGACTTGGCCCTCCATCAGAGAAAGAGCCGGACTCAGCATCGGAGATTTACAGACGGGGAGGAGAGGATGAACAGATGAGTGGACAGAGAGATGGGGGAGAGAGAGAGGGGGGGTGAACAAACGAGTGGAAAGAGCGAGAGGGATGAACACAAGAGTTCTGCATTTCTCAGTCTTTATTGCTTTATTTCCCTGTATAATTTACTCTCTCCTTTCTGCTGACAGATTTACCTCTTTCTCTCTCTCTCTCTCTCTCTTCTTCATCTGTCCTTCTTTCAGTCTCTGTCCATCCTTCTCTCTCTCTCTCTCTCTCTCTCTCTCTCTCTCTCTCTCTCTCTC
>NC_084994.1:11756053-11761053 GCF_963854185.1 Sardina pilchardus | reverse complement strand
ATGATTGTAAAAATCTGTAATTTGGACTATTTTATTTCAAATTTAGTAGATTTAAAATCTTGTTTAAATGAGCTTGTGCACACAGGTTTTTACTATGATCCAAACCGATAGAACAAATTGTCTAATAGATTAACTGATTGTCGCCTGTTTTGCATTGTTTTGTGAATGTTTCTAGTGAACGTCTAATAGTCCCTCATGAGTTTTTACATGCCTGACTCTCATGAGGTGAGGGAAAGATGGAGTGAATGAGTGAGTGTGTGTGGGAGAGAGAGGAAGAGATGGAGAAAAGAGAGGGAGGGATGGAGAAAAGAGAGGGATGGATGGAGTAAATGGGAGAAAGGAGGAGGGAGAGAGTGAGAACCAGTTGGCTGTGTACATTGGTGTGAATGAGTGAGTGACTAGAAGAGAAAGGGAGTGAGAGAGAGAGTGTGTGTGAGAGTGAGTGAGTGAGTGAGTGAGTGAGTGAGTGAGTGAGTGAGTGAGTGAGTGAGTGAGTGAGTGAGTGAGTGAGTGTGTGAGTGTTTGTGTGAGTGAGTGAGTGAGTGAGTGAGTGAGTGAGTGAGTGTTTGTGTGAGTGAGTGAGTGAGTGAGTGAGTGAGTGAGTGAGTGAGTGTTTGTGTGAGTGAGTGAGTGAGTGAGTGAGTGAGTGAGTGAGTGAGTGAGTGAGTGAGTGAGTGAGTGAGTGAGTGAGTGGGTAGATAATAACTGGAGAGAGAGAGAGATATGGGGGAAGGAGAGAGAGAGTGAGGGAGCCAGGTGGTGCTCATCTTTCCCTTCAGCTGTTAAGTGTCTCCTGGTGACAGTTACATACTAGATAAAAGAGAGAGAGATAGAGAGAGAGAGCTTGGGAGAGAGAGAGGGAGGGAGGGAGGGAGGGAAAGTGAGTGAGTGAGTGAGTAGAAAAGGAGAAGGAAAGATAGAGAGATGTGTATAGGGGAAGGAGAGAGAGAGGGAGGGAGAGATAGAGAGATGTGTATAGGGAAAGGAGAGAGAGAGCCAGGTGGCTCATCTTTCCCTTAAGTTGTTAAGTGGCTCCTAATGACAGTTAGATACTGTACCCATATACTAAACAAGCACTCATTTAGTCCTACACACACACACACACACACACACACACACACACACACACACACACACAAGCACACACCCCCACCCACACACACACCCCCACACACACAAGCACGCACACACACATAGACCACCTCTCCCATGTTAACATTTTTATGTTACCACAAGTCAAGATGTCCAAACAAGAAGTGCACACCAACCACAGACACCACTCCAGATGTGAACAACTCTCTCTCTCTCTCTCTCTCTCTCTCTCTCTGTCTTTCTCTCTCTTTCTCTCTCCCTCCCGCTCTCTTTCTCTCTCTCTCCCTCCCTCTTTCTCTCACCCTTTGATATCATTATCTTTTAATCTCTTAGCGATAGTTCTTGACTGTTAACTATTTTTCAATCTCTCTTTTTCACTCTCTGTCGCTCTGTCTCTCTTTCACACACACACACACACACACACACACACACACACACACAAACACACACCTTTACCCCTGCTCATTGTGTGTGCTAATTGGTCTGGTTTAGGTTGCCAGGGCAACTGTCTTATGTAAACACAGTCCTTGACCTCTCTCACCTCAGAACCAGGAAGTCCATGAGTAGTAGCCCCGTTGCCATGGCAGCCTCCTACGACTACAAGCACTGTGGCCAAAATTCTCTTCTTTGAGCTGACATGAGTTATCTAACCCCAGTCGACATGTGTGTGTGTGTGTGTCTCTCTCTCTCTCTCTCTCTCTCTCTCTCTCTCTCTCTCTCTCTCTCTCTCTCTCTCTCTCTCTCTCTCTCTCTCTCTCTCTCTCTCTCTCTCTGAGCGCATGTGCGAGCGAGTGGGCGGAGTGCTGCGAGTGAGACGCGTGAGTGGTATAGCCGTCTCTGGCTACAAACTTTCTCTTTTTTCTAACTCTGAATTTATAACTATCTTCTGTGTGTTGCCCTTTTGGCTATTTTTCTTAGTTTGTTGGTTTTGTAGTTACTCTTAGCGTTTTCTTGGCTTTTTGCGGAGGTGCGCTCCGGCGTTTGCTGGGCGGCCCGCATCTCGGGAGAACAATGGATTTCGAAAGTTTGACTAGACGCCACGGCATCAAGGTGGATTCTGATGTCAGTATAGAGGAGTGTAGTCTAGCTATCGGAGGAGTCGTAGGGCACGAGCATGTTGTCTCTGCCTCACGTATGAATCGAGCAATTGTTTTATTTCTAAGTTCTGTTGAGAAGGCGAACGAGGCCATTCAATGCGGTGTGGTAATTAGGGGTTCCCTGACACCTGTTCTCTCCTTGAGTAGCCCCTCACGGAAAATAATTTTGTCAAATGTCCCTCCGTTTCTCAAGGATGAGCATATTGCTCGTGAATTATCACGTTTCGGAAAATTGGTGTCTCCAATTAGAAAGATCCCCGCTGGTTGCAAGTCGCCGTTGCTCAAACACCTTTTGTCTTTCAGGAGACAAGTTTATATGGTTTTAAATCATGGGCAAAGTGAGCTGGACTTAGCGATAAAATTCAAGAGTGATGATTTTGACTATGTCGTTTATGTGACTTCGAATGTGGCACTGAAGTGCTTTGGTTGCGGCATGGTCGGACATCTAAAGCGCGACTGCCCTAAAGAGCAGTCAGTGGCCGCCAGGCTGCCGACCCCGGTCACTGATCAGGGGGAAGCGGCTACGGTAGAGCCTACCAGCCGCGCAGCTGACCCTCCCGCATCGAGCGATGCACTTAATGTTCCCAAGCAGGATGCTCCCCCTACTACTGTTTCTAATGATGAGCCCGTCCCCTCTGCCGACACTCCACCAGCTCCCGCGGAGCAGGGTCCGAGTGGGTCTGCCGACACTGAGCCCGTCACCGACGTCGTTGATGGGGGGGCTGTCCAGGTGGATCAGCCTGAGGTTGATTCTATGACAGCAAACTGCAAAATTGCGAATCTTATTTCACTCGAGCCCGACACTACTCGCCCCCCTCAGCCTCAGCCTCAGCCTGTTAGGCAGGCCGAACAGTTAGATCAGCTAATTGCGGGAATTGTTACCGATATGGAGGCTGATGTACAGTTTAAGGTACCGGATAGAAAGAGGAAGTCCCAGAGAACTTTGAAGAACGCAAACAAAGTGGTGAAGGGGGAGGATAGCGTGGGTGCCTCTGACACTGATGAGAACTTCACTGGAGACTCTAGCTGGTCTGAGTGTTCGCAGTCTGATGCGTCACACACCGTTTATAAATCTGAAGTGATAATTGATTTCCTTAGAGCCCACAAAGGGGAAAGAGGAGTTGACTTTGGGGAACACTTTCCCGATCTCCCCCAGTTTGTTAGAGACGCGATTTTCTGGATGAGGGAGGGTGTCATTCCGAAGCCGGATTTTTATCGGCTTCGGGCAAAGGTTAGCCAGATTCGTAAACAACTGCGTAGTGGAAAAGCTTCTGAGTGATACTGTTTTTTTCGACTATGGTCACCATCTCCCCTAGTTTTCTTATAACATCATGAGGAACTTTACTATTGGAACTATTAATTTAAACGGTGCACGGGACATTAAGAAACGGATGATGCTTTTTGAGTTTCTGAAGTTGCGCCGTATAGACGTATGTTTTGTGCAGGAAACACATAGTGATGGAGACAATGGGATCGATTGGGCAAGGGAGTGGGATGGTCTGTCTGTGCTGAGCCACAAGTCCTCGGTGTCTGGGGGCGTGGCTATCCTTTTTTCAAAGACCTCTATGCCGCTTCGTTATGAGGCAGATGAGATTGTTCAGGGTCGGTGTTTGAAGGTTGTGGCCACCTTTGACGGCGTTACCATGGTTTTTTTGAACATTTACGCGCCTACACTGGGGCCTGAGAGGGTTTTGTTTTTGGACACGATAGGAACTGTTTTGGGGAATTTAGGTACAGATGGTCTGTTGTTTCTGGGTGGTGACTTTAACTGTACTGAGAACGATGGCTTGGACAGGAACCATACAGAGCCTCACTCTGCTTCCCAAAGGGCTCTTGTACGAATGATTGAGGCTAATGACCTTTGTGATGTCTGGCGAAACCTCCACCAGACGGCTAGGCAATATACATGGGTGCATAGCAGGCATAATTATGTATCTCTTGCGAGATTGGATAGGTTATATGTTTTTGGACATCAAATAAGCTCTGTTAAGTCGTGCACTATATCCCCGGTCAGCTTTTCTGATCATAGTGCAGTCATTTGTTGTGTGAATATTGACCCAATTAAGCCAAAGAGTGCCTATTGGCACTTTAATTCTTCTTTGTTAGATGACAAGCACTTTGTGGATATTTTCACTTTTTTTTGGGGAACGTTTCAGAAGGAAAAGGGGACTTATTCCTCGCCACAGCAGTGGTGGGACTGTGGAAAAATGCAGATTAAACAGCTTTGCCAACAGTATACACTGAATGTCACGACCAACATGGCTCGTGCCATGACAGTTCTTGAACGGGACATCCTAGACCTTCAAGACCTGGTAGCATCCGATGGATGTGTTGACCATACTACGGCATTACGGCAGAAAAAGGGCATGTTGTCCGACTTGTTGGATGCTAGAGCTCAGGGGGCCCTGGTGCGTTCTAGGTTCCAGTGTGTCACGCATATGGACGCACCCTCTAAGTTCTTCTTTGGGTTGGAGAGAAAGAATGGTCAGGGTAGGCTCATCCGCTGCCTGCTTTCGGATTCTGGGCAGGAGCTCACAGATCCAATTGATATCCGTCAGCGTGCGTTGGAGTTTTATGATGATCTTTATAAGTGTGAGCTTACCGACATGGGGGCTATAGCTAGTGATTTTTATGATGGATTGCCTAAAGTAGACGAAGGAGCTGCGGCTGCTTTGGATGAGCCCCTGTCGTTTAATGAACTTCACACAGCCCTTATGGGTATGGATAATGGGAAAGCTCCCGGAATTGATGGGCTACCAGTTGAGTTTTATAAGTTTTTTTGGTCAGAGATCGGGCGGGACTTGTTGTGGG
>NC_084994.1:11686053-11751053 GCF_963854185.1 Sardina pilchardus | reverse complement strand
CATGCTCCTGACTTCAACAAGGCATCTGCTGCTTTAGTTCCTTCTGATTTGGAGTTTTTGCTTGTGGAAAAAAAGGCCGGTCACTTCTGCATGTCTCCTTCAGACGGATGTGTGTGTGTGTGTGTGTGTGTGTGTGTGAGTATGTGTGTCCATATAGAGCTTTAACAGAGGGTGTGTGTGTGTGTGTGTGTGTGTGTGTGTCCATATATATACTGTATTATGTGTTTGTTTTTTTGACATAGAGAGATAACGTTCCCATGACTTTTACTCTCTAAAGAGCGATGTCTTAACAGAGGTTTTTGTGTGTGTATGTGTGTGTGTGTGTGTGTGTGTGTGTGTGTGTGTGTGTGTGTGATTATGTTTCCATAACTTCTACTCTGTCTCTTAAGAGCGGTGTCTTAACAGAGGTGTGTGAGGATCCGCTGCCTTTTAAAGCCAAAGACACAGCTGAATGTATGGGGTGTGTCAGTTTACCAGGTGGACATTTGATAACGTCCCTACCGGCCGTTAGATTAAACCAACAGAACCTTCTAGACTGCAGCTCTTTAGACAGAACCCCCACCTGAGATTAAACCAACAGAACCTTCTAGACTGCAGCTCTTTAGACAGAACCCCCACCTGAGATTAAACCAACAGAACCTTCTAGACTGCAGTTCTTTAGACAGAACCCCCACCCTGTGATTAAACCGACAGAACCTTCTAGACTACAGCTCTTTAGACAGAACCCTTCTAGACTGCAGCTCTTTAGACAGAACCCCCACCCTGTGATTAAACCGACAGAACCTTCTAGACTACAGCTCTTTAGACAGAACCCTTCTAGACTGCAGTTCTTTAGACAGAATCCCCACCTGAGATTAAACCAACAGAACCTTCTAGACTACATATGACAGGTGAGGAGGTTCCAATGACGTAGGCTAGTGTAGTTCTAAAGCCAGATACAGATCAGCTTTTTCCTCATTGCGGCCTGTTTGTACCTCGCCATGTTTTTACGTGCACGTTGCAAATAAAAACAAATATGGCGCAAACACATTAATAGACCTCTGAAGTTCGCCTACAAAAAAGCCGCCATCTTTGAACACGTTAGTGCATCTGACCCTCTGAGTTTAACCCTTAGATGCATAGGCTACCAATACCTACACTCTTCCATGAGTGGGGTCAAAAATGACCCCAATTAGAATGCATGCGTTTTTTGCTGTAAACTCAAATAATGTCTCTCATTTTGGTTAAAGATGATGATTTTTATTATATATTTGTCTAAAATGTTTTTATTTCATGTTGGACAAATTGATGCATCACTTTTTATTAACATTTTATTACAAAACAGCTTTTAGATAGGCAAAAAGGGTAAACATCCTAAAATTCTCTCAACATAGGTGAATAGGGTAACATTTTTAACTTAGAGATATCTTCATGAAACTTTTCCAGTTGAATACTCACATAAATAGGAGAAAAAAACGTGTTGCAAGTTTTCTGTATTTATGTTTAAATATGCTAATTAGGTCATGTCTAATTAAATATGCGCTAATTTGCATATAGGTTTTGATGCGAAGAATCTGACCATTGGAAAAAGCCAGGTTGAAAATATTTTTTTTGTAGTGTTAATATATCAAATAAAAAAACTTTTACAGAGGTGATTATGAATATCTTCTTTTGTTATCCAGTAAATCAGAAGGTACTGCCAATTGGCTTTGAAAATTGATTTTTGCCCTATTTTTAGGTATAAAAAGTCATACAAATCAGGCCAAGAACGCTATATCAACAAATCCCTCTGTAAATATCGCTTGGTGAATTCTGCTTCACAATTATAGGAAGAGCGGACATCGAAGGATCAAAAAGCGACGTCGCTATGAACGCTTGGCCGCCACATTATATGATGATACTTAGATTTATGTTGTTTTGTAAAAATAGCCTTCAGGATGGTGAAACTGCTGACATGAGATGTGATAATCAACAGTAAATGTATACCTGACTGCCACAGTTGATAAAAATCAAAAGACCCTAGGGTTAACTTTTGAAATTCCATAGAAAATGCTTGGGGTCATTTTTGACCCCACCTATGCGGATCGGTGGTACTGATACAAAACATTAAATTACTTTAAAAATATAACAGTTAGACACAAATCCAAATGGCCTCATGTCAAAGACAACCTATTTGGGGAATACATAGAAGGTTAAATGAAAAAAAATTAAAATGAAGAAGATACTGCAAGAAAACAACCTCTGGGGTCATTTTTGACCCCACTTATGCATCTAAGGGTTAACTGACTCATGCCAGCCTATCACCTCTCTGTTGTCCTCAGAATGTTCTCTGTGTCAATATTCCCCCCTGGTTGAATATGGTAACTGTACACTGTGCTCTTTGTGGATCCTTTTGCATGTACCGTAGTATTGCAAGATTCTCTGTCTGTTCCACAGTCAGTATGGTTCTGTGTCCATTCCACAGTCAGCATCAGCAGGCTGTCTATTAAACCAGTGGTCTGTGGAAAGACCCAATGTGCCATAAGGAGCCTCAGCTGTTCTCTCGTGTGTGTGTGTGTGTGTGTAGCCTATGTGTGTGTGTGTGTGTGTGTGTGTGTGTGTGTGTGTGTGTGTGTGTGTGTGTGTGTGTGTGTGTGTGTGTGTGTGTGTGTGTGCGTGAGGGGTGGTGACAGATGTTTTGTATGTATCCCCGTCTCTCTTTCTCTCTCTCTCTTATTTCAAAGAATGTGTAACTCAAGAAGATATCGGCAACATTTTTATGAAAGAAGAGAATTTTTATGAATGAAGAGAATGTTGTCTGTGTGGAACCCGACCAATGAAGTGGTCCATAGAACTGTCTCTACGGAGACCTTTACGCCGTTAGTCTCTGTGATGAAAAATGAATGAATTTGTCCGTTAAGACTATCTGTTAAGAATGCGTTCATTGGCTATCTGTTCAGAATGCGTTCATTGGGAATGTAGTCACTGATTGTTTAACAATTTGTCCGTTTATTCGCTCTTGGTGATATATGCTTTGCACATGCTTAGTTTGTCAGAAAAAAAGGTGTACGATGATGAATTGTTGACTTGTTTGTTGTGTAGTGTTTAGTCCACTTGTGTGTTTCTGTTCGGCTGTTAAAAGCTCATCAGGGCATGAATGTTGTCCGTCTGTCTGACCACTGGTAGAGGGGAACACTGTGTTCATCACACATGAGAAACTGTTCACCAGATAAAATAATTATAATAAAAATATGTTTGATGCAGAAACGATCTACCAAAAGAGACATTTGTTAACTGAGAAGAAGACTGCCTGGTCAAAAAAAAAAACTCTTTCTGTACGTATGTAATCTCTACATGTAATCTTCATTGAAATAGACTGCCTGGCCAACACTCTTTCTGTATGTACTGTATTAATCTCTGTTATCTCCATACATGTGTGTAAATAAGCAAATCCATCCGCGGTTGTTGCGCCGTTTGAGTCGTGCTGCACATATGACGGAGGCAGTGCGGCTGCTGTAACCTGTTAACATGCGTAAGATGCCACAAGACACACTTCAGGAAGAGAATGCGTGGGCAGTGAAGGTTTAAACAAGTCTTAAACATTTGGTCAGAATGGTGAAGCAGTGGTAAATATTGAGAGAAACTATGATTAATCTGACTCATAATATTGATAAATTGACCTTGAATATTACCAAGTTGTGCTTCAGCTGTAGCAGAGTAGTGGTGTGGCATAAGAGAAAAAAAATGTAACCAATATCACCTACATATAATGCCAGGTAAAATCAGATAAGCAAATACACTACAAGTCAGATGACAGTTGAACAAAGTAAACTTAACCAACAAAACAAGCTAGATACCAAATATAAGATAAACCAATAATGCATCAAATGTAAAGAAAACAAAAACAAACCCGAGAGTGAGAGAGAGAGAGAGAAAGAAAGAGAGAGAGAGAGAGAGAGAAAGAATGGCAGAGCAGCTGCAGATCCTGAGAGTCCATAAATCCATTCTATATGTATTAGCTGCATTGGGTATCAACTGCAGGACAGTGTTTTATGCAAGTTAAAAAAATAAAATAAAACAAAGCTATATTAATGCCATATTACCTGCTCCTGCATGTGCACCTCACAGTTGAATACATTTTGCTAAATCAATGTTTATACCTCGGCTAATAGTAGAAATTATGATATGTACATGCACATTACTGTATACTGATAGTCTCTCACTCTATTGAAATAATATTAAACATGTTGTCTTTTCCCATTCACAAATACATTTGAAATGGAACTGGAGTTGATTTTATTGACCTCATATGAAAAATTTTACCAGTAAAAGCGTCAACATATGATAACTGAGAGAGCTAGAAAATAATTTTCAAAGAAACAATTTCCTTCAATGAATGTACACTTTTATTGCAGTAACGTGGGAAAGTTGGAAAATCACTCATCGTTTTTCAATAAAAACTTTACATGAGTAATATACTTTTGAAACTACACACACTTGAATGTGTGACTCCACCGTTTACAGCAAACACAGGAGAGAGAAGCGTGTTGAGTTCAGACGCTGTCTTCAGCCATCTCCACCTCATCATAGACGTCTTCATCTCCACTCTGCTGACCCTCTCTGCTCTGACGTCCAGAGGTCTGCTCTCCTCTTCTGCTCCTCAGGTTGAACCAGATCACAGCAGTGACCAGCCCCAGCAGCACACAGCCCATCAGTGGAGCGTACACTCTGTAGAAAGGAGAGTGCACCCCAAACGGATCCCTGTACACAAGGCGGATCTCTCCCTCATAACAGACCCTGACATCGTTCTCCTGAGTGTCCCATCCATAGACTCTCCACATGTACACACCACTGTCGGCTGCTGTGAGGTTGGATATGGTCAGAACGCTAGGATGTAAGCTGGACACTGTCACTCTGTCAATCAGATCCTCAGGCATGAGCACAGTTTTACTGTAGCCTAGATGGAAGTCTAGAATCCGAACCTGTGGTTGTAGAACTTTCTGACGGTACCACTGGACCCCAGCAACAGACCTTGAGCCATTCAAGTCCACGCTGTATTTCAAAATCACACTTTCACCGTGAGAAAACATCACATCCAAGGAGGAGACTTTGGAGCAAACATAGAGGACCAGTCTCTTTATTGGGTCACGGCCCCCACATCCATACCACCCAGAGTGTTGTAGAGACACAGAGGGAATGATGAGGGAGTAGTCACCAGTCTGGCTGCCGTTGAGCATGTACTGATCACTCTGAGTACTGCTGAGTCTGACATACCCATTTGGAGTGGACCACTGCATTCTACTGGGCATCTCTCCTTGTCCAATACAAGATAGAGTCACATTCTCCTCTTCATGAGCAAAGACATTTTTAGAAATTATTTGCAGAGTCTTTTGACTATAACTTTGGCACTGTGTTTCTCCCCATATGACACAATAGAAATCAGTATAGTCAGCATATGTAACCACAGAGAGTCTGACCTGAGAGTTGATGAGATCCACCTGCAGTCTGCCCCTCAGATTCTCCACGAGTGGCTCCAGTGAGGAGTTGGTGTACAGGATCAGAATGTTCCCGGTGAACCTGATTTCTTCAAGTAGCCGTTGTTCCAGGGACAACTGCCTAAAGTTGTTCCAGGTCCAACAACTCTGTTAACCAATCGCTGCTATGTGATGTCATCAATGTGCGACTTCACCCCCTGTTCAAAATTTCCCTCCCGAAATCAACGTCTTTCCAGCTCTGTGTAGGTAAGTCATTGCACTGTTTCTTCTCAACAATTTCCCATGTAAAATAAGTGACTCAATGTGCATTTTCAAAATTATTTATTGTAAGAATGTTGTTTTGGTGCCAGTTTAGTAAGGAGTTTTCGAGTTCAATTCACCTTTTCGTTATAGCCCATATCTAAAGATATCCGTTAGCTGCTAATGGTAAGCATAGTGTTCAGTCAAATTCAGGCAATATTGTAATGACATGTATGTTTACTCCTCAATAGCTGTTAGAAATTTTAGCATGAGCTTGTTAATAGCAATTTGTAAACTACCAAAAGCTTTTATTTTAACCTTTCAATATGTTTGAATTTGCAATGTCATGTAGATTTAGTCAGTTAGGCTACTTGGCTAGAAGCACAGATTTTGGACTACTATTCTCCGATTAGTCTCTTATTAGTGGGCTAAAATCTTTATTTAGTGTACATTAAGAGTTGATACTTATTTTGATCTGCGGAGGGTGCTATTGAGGCAATGTTAGTACAGGTTCATCATTGATCAACCCGGACCTACATTGATCCTGGGCCGTCATTACCATGTTGACCCAGGAGCAACATTTTCTCATTGACCCTGGGCTAACGTTACCATGTTGACCCAGGAGCAACATTTTCTTGTTGAGCCTGGGCTAACGTTACCATGTTGACCCAGGACTCCAGGAGCAACATTTTCTTGTTGAGCCTGGGCTAACGTTACCATGTTGACCCAGGAGCAACATTTTCTTGTTGAGCCTGGGCTAATGTTACCATGTTGACCCAGGAGCAACATTTTCCTAACATTGCACAATTACTGTTCTTTTCAGGGACGCAAAAAAAGAATGTGCCTGCTATCGTAAAAGCTTTACCCAAAAAGAAAAAAACAAGGACAACAATATTCAGCGCCCTGTCAGAGCAGGAAGCAAGGGAGCTGGCCAATGGTTTTGCCACTAGACTGGCATTGGATACTGCTGACACAGTCTGTGACGGAGTGGATGCTGCATGTGCTGATGTACTGTAACTAAGTGTTCTTCCATCCTCGACTATCACTACACTTTCCATTTTCCAGTTACACTGACCCACACTACTGTTTTATACTTATGCCTTATTCTTTATTGCATGAAAATGCAATGCACTGTTCTTTGAAGTCTTCCTGTTAGAGTTCATGAAAACTACTGTTACTGTCTAGTGTTATCCAAAGTTGTCTTTTGTAATGAGACAAAATGCACTCTTGTTCTTCAAAGTCTTATTTTTCATATTCTTACGTAACATTTGCGTATCCTCATTACAGGAAGACACTTCAGAAATTACAAAGCAACCTAAAAGCAGCCTTGACGGAATCATCAATTTGGATCTCCAGCTTTGGATGCTGCTATGTCTTTTCTTATTGACAAGCTGGACAGGGTTGGCTAATGAAAGGCACTAGTTGTCCTTTTAGTTGTGTTTTTTGTTGTAAAGCTACATTGTTTTTTGTCTTAAAACCCCCAGTTGTGTTTCAGTCTAATTAAATGTCATATAATTAGATGTAATTGGGCTTTTTGTCTTTGTTCATACAGGACATCTGAATCAACGAAAGAAAATGTTTCATGAATATTTTCATAACATTTGGGGTATTTCATTCGACTTTCTGACACCTATGGTCTTCTGTTAAAAAACAACTTAAACATACGTAACTAAATTTGATTCCAGGCACATATAGTTTTACCTACAGATCAGATGTGCAGTATAAGTGCACTTACACAGACATAAAAACACATCCCATCTCTCTTTGCTTCCTGTGGCAAACTTCAAATAGGCTTGGTTCAGTGAGGCCTGTATAGGCCAAAATCACTACACTACAACTTTAACATTTGCATTATTCATGAGAGCATTTTTTATACAGAGGTCTATCACAAAGTGATTGATAACATTCAATATCTTTAATTGAAAATGCTGGAACACCAAAGTAACCCTGAAATTAACATTACTTTATTACATACCTTAATGGGTAAAGCTGAGGTAAAAGTAGAGGTCTAGGGAATTTTAGGTTTGAAGAATCATGGGCCAACGGGCTGTAAGAAGAAAGAGTAGGCCTGTTCCTCATCTCTCAATTACATGTCTATCTGGTGCCGTGGTGAAGGTTATTTTTAAAGCAACACGAAAGTTTTTTGTACCTTAACCCGAGTCTAAATCCCCCCCTGGGGATTTGAAAAACTGTTCCAAACTTACATCTCAATCTCTGCTAGTTTTTGTCTTAGAGACATAATTTATAAGTGACACCATCAGAAACTTTAAATCAACTAGTTTCCACTTTACTCTCATATAATTATTGTGGAGGACCTCTAGAATATAACCATATGTGCCACTTTTGCATTCATGGATTAAAGTGAAAAAAACTCATCTGACTGAAAATTTTTTGTCCAAAAAAAAAAAAAAAAATCAAAGGGCCTTAGCGTAGACCTACATAAAATAGGGCCATACAGACTAATTGTACCCTCTGTTTACAAGTAACACATTTTAAAGTAGGCCTAGCTATTCAATACTGCACACTGTTGCTTATTAAGAGTGCTCCGAGGGCCGTCCATAGCCCGTTGGCCGCCCCCCTGAGAACATTTATTAAATACTGTTATGTAAATGCATAAATTCTGTGCACTTTCAGTCAGAGATTAGGGCCAGCATTATGCCTAAAATGCATGTATGTCTCCAAAACATTCCTCACCTGTTATCAGACATGCATGAAAACAATTAAAACTCACAGCCATAGGTTAACCGTCAGATAGGCCTCTGTTATTGAAGATTTGGAATAATTGATTTGAAATGTAATATGCTAAAGAATTCTGATGTTTTCTGATGTCAGGATATAAATTGGTGTAGCTTTACTTAGTGTGATTAGGTGACATGTTGTTTAATTAAAGGTGCATGTCACTTTAAGACGTTTTAAGAACGTGATGCACGGCAGAAATGTTAGGGAGTTCCACTGTATTTCTGACCGTGTTGGTATGAGAACTGTGCTGTTTGTTACAATAAACATTCAAGAATATTAACTGGAAGACAAGACGTTTTTATAAGAACACGCGTCAGTCATGTTTCGTTTATTGGAAGCGGACCTACGACTTTCACTTTGAAGAAGACAAATTAGGCAAACTGTATAGACATAGCCTAAGCTACTGGATCCTTTTGAATTGTATAAATTAACCTTGTTGGCTTATTATAATTATTTTTAGAGAAATTAGCAGTTAAACTTAACAGTAGGATAGCCTAATAGTGGCGTGGCGCAGACAGACACTTTTCCGTTGTCTGTCTCTGCGTTTCGGGCGCACCCGACTCTATTAATAATGACCGAAAGTAGGGTATATCCATGTTCTTTTTGACTATTCATCTTTAAGCTCCCCAACACTGCCGACCTCTAAGTAGTCTAATTTGATGAGGTCGGGGAAATAGCAAGTGCGGACAAAAGTCATCGCAAACAACGCAGAACTTTGCGCAGCTAGTGCGTGGATGTCTGTCCTGAAGCTATTCTATGCTTACTATTACAACTGGCGAAACTACTGTTTATTTTCATTTTACTTTTATGAAGAATAATTAGCCCAAATCATAGACTAATTAAACCGAAAAAACGACAGCTTTCCTGAACTTCTGCAAAGCTTGTTTAACCTACAAAAGCCTAATAGGCTGTTAAGCATGCGGCTCCAAAGTAGCCTAGGCTATAAATCAAGACTGTTCTTTCATCTGTTTCAATTGGCCTTTCTCTCGTTTATTATTGTATCATTATGATGATGATGATTATTAGTAGTAGCAGCCTAATAGTGGTAGTAGCCTAGTAGTAGCCTATGTCATCAACGCAGTTGCACGAACGCATTTATTTATTTATTTATTTATTTATTTATGTTGCGCACAACGAAGAGTTTAACCATCACTGCAGCAGCTTGCAAGGGAGATCGCGTCGCATCCCCCCCCCCCCCCCCCCAAATATTTTCTCCCCGGATCTGCATCAATCTCATGATTGACTTCTAGCGCCTCCGGTTGACGGAAATCCGTCATATGACGGAAAACTTTAATCCATGTGCATTAGATGTTTTTAGTTAGATTAAATATTTAAAAATCTCAAGGTATAGCTGACTGCCTCAAAGTGCGTGAAAAGGCCCCGGATCTCCCAAATGTTAAAATAATGTTTCCAAAATCATTTCAGCGGTTCATCAACTCGTAACAGGGTGAACGGCACTTCTGCTTTCACTCTGCGTCCCTCTATTGGCTATAACCGCACTATGTAACTTTACCAGATCGGGTAGCGTATTTGTAGTTTGATGAAATGAGACATAAGAAACTACAAATTTGACTTGCTTCAATACATAAAATCATGCAACATACTCCACCTTGTCTGTGGACGTCGTTATTTGCTGGATAAACAAATAGCTAGCGTATGACAGATATGCCCCAATTATAAACAATTTGACTCAACTAAGTGTAGGTATCAGTGTAAGATACGGTTACAGCACAATCATTCAACAATTACCAATTATTTGATTACTGATCTGAGCACAGCTTTTGCCCTGGATCTCACCACAGTCAAAGCAATTTCCAGTGTGGCATTACAGTAACAGGGTGGGATGCATATGGTGTAGATAAAAAGATCTAGGACACAATCGGGTGAAAGAAAAAAAAGGCTAGTTTCAACAACAGATACATTCTCCTTAAAAGCATGTATTCCAGGGTATTAAATACATTTGAATTTTTTATGAAATAAAAAAAATCCCCAAAAAGGAGGCATGACAACATCTCTATATAGGTTTTCCCTTGCTTTCGTGACCATTCATTGGCTTGGAGGAGTATGATGTCTGGTTTAAGTCCAAGAGTGATCCACTTTTCAATCTTCAGAATAAGGTCTGGATGAATACGATGGCAGTTGCCATCCTCTTTTAAAAGTGGGTTGTGCCAACTGTTATCGTTGCACGTTCTCTGCACTACCACTTTCAAACCTTTATGATCATTTCTGACTTTGAATGAAACGTACGCTTTGCATCCAGTGACTCTTTGGCTTTTTACAGACACAGGACCAGACCTTGCACAGTGAAACAAATACTGTAGCATCACCTTTTTTGGTCACTGAAACTGGAATAGCATGTTTTCCTGAAAGATGCTGCGTTTTCTTCATTATTAATCTTTCTAATATGTGCCTGTTCATCAACTTCTTTCAGAAAATGGATATGAAGCTTGGTGTTTTTCCTTCTTTCCCTCTTTTTTTCTTCTTTAAAAACTGCTTCCTTGATCATATCCTCCATCTCTGAAATGCACACAACACACAAATACCACTGTCAGTTACTGAGTACGCTAACTTAAAGGTAGGGCAAGAAATGTTTTCTTGGAGCACTTCACTATATTGATATAAGATCCCATTCACACCGGGATTGCGGCCAATTAATTGAATACTCTGACAGGGTATACATATTGAAGTCTAGTCCAAGCAAAGGGTCAACAAGAAAACATTGTTCTGTTAAAGGCTAACTCTTTACTATCAATGTTTAGTCCAATACATATTTAGCAAATAAACTGGCACAAATAGTTAATGATAAAATGTTGCTCCTGGGTCAACATTGTAATGTTAGCCCAGGCTCAACGAGAAAATGTTGCTCCTGGGTCAACATGGTAACGTTAGCCCAGGGTCAATGAGAAAATGTTGCTCCTGGGTCAACATGGTAATGACGGCCCAGGATCAATGTAGTGATGTTGGTCCAGGTTGATCAATGATGAACCTGTACTAACATTGCCTCAATAGCACCATCCGCAGATCAAAATAAGTATAAACTCTTAATGTACACTAAATAAAGATTTTAGCCCACTAATAAGAGACAATCGGAGAATAGTAGTCCAAAATCTGTGCTTCTAGCCAAGTAGCATAACTGACTAAATCTACATGACATTGCAAATTCAAACATACTGAAAGGTTAAAATAAGAGCTTGTGGTAGTTTACAAATTGCTATTAACAAGCTCATGCTAAAACAGCTATTCTAACAGCTATTGAGGAGTAAACATACATGTCATTACAATATTGCCTGAATTTGACTGAACACTACGCTTACCATTAGCAGCTAACTGATATCTTTAGATATGGGCTATAACGAAAAGGTGAATTGAACTCGAAAACTCCTTACTAAACTGGCACCAAAACAACATAGTTCTTATAATAAATCATTTTGAAAATGCACATTGAGTCTCTTATTTTACATGGGAAACAGAAGAAACAGTGCAATGACTTACCTACACAGAGCTGAAAAGATGTTGATTTCGGGAGGGAAATTTTGAACGGGGGTGAAGTCGCACATTGATGACATCACATAGCAGTGATTGGTTAACAGAGTTGTTGGACCTGGAACAACTTTAGGGGTGTTGTCCCTGGAACAACGGCTACTTGAAGAAATCAGGTTCACCGAATGTTCCCCTTGATCCCAAACCACCTTTTATTCTTGTTTTCTCGGTACAGCTGCATGCTGGTCCCGTGCTGAGTTGGGTCCAGCCTACACAGTGCAACATCGTCATCATACGTTACTACTTCCACAGATGGCTCTTTATCACGTTCTGCACAGACAGTGAGATGAACACTTGTCTCTTGTACAATGTTGTTATCTCTCCACTCTTCTGCCCTGTAGTCTCCACTCTGGGACATGGTGAGGTTGTTCATTACAAAAGTGTTTCTGTGAACACATTCCACGTTGTATCCCTCTGGAGGTGGTCTGTCTGGCTGTGAGCAGTCGATCAGCAGCAGAGTTCTATTTGAATGAACCCTGTACAGTACGGAGTAATCCATAAATGAAATGTTCCAAAATGGTGCAATTTCAGCATGTCCTCCTTCAGGCCCAAACACATGATATGGATCTGTATGGGCGCCAGTGATGAAAACCAGCAGGAGAAATCCACTCGTGCACACTGCAGTCTCCATTCTGAGTTCTGAGTTCTGTGTTTGTCCTCTGACACTTCAAGGCAGCTTGTGGTAAAGCAAGTGTCTCTTCCGTTTTCCTGTTTGTATAAATGTGCATGGACATCTTGTTTGTGGTTGGCCACTTCGTGAGCCCACACATCTAATCATGCACAACACACTAGAGCATGTGTATGCTTGTTGGTGTGAGTTTGAGAGTGTGTCTGAAAGGTTGGCTTCGTCCTTTGCATACTCTCGATACACTCAAACACACATATTGCTTATTTATCTGTGGTCTTTGGTCCAATCAAATGAGGTGATCATGCTGTGATCATCGGTGTGTGTAGGTATGTGTCTGTGTGTGTGTGTGTCTGTGTGTGTGTGTGCGCGCTTGTGTGTGTATTCCTGTCTGTGTGTGTGTGTGTGTGTGTGTGTGTGTGTGTGCGCTTGTGTGTGTATTCCTGTCTGTGTGTGTGTGTGTGTGTGTGTTTGAGAGAGAGACACACACTTGAAAAAGACAATTAGTCTTCTGATACTGTGGTAGACCGTGGCATTTGGACAACTCATCTCTTTACGTTCCATGTCTGGTTTCCTGTGCGTATGTGGGTTCACAAGCTTGTGTGTCTGTGGTTGGGCAGGATGTGTATGGGGGAAAGTGTGTGTGTGTGTGTGTGTGTGTGTGTGTGTGTGTGTGTGTGTGTGTCTGAAGGGTCAAATTTGGAAAGTGTCAGTCACCCCCCCCCCACACACACCCTAAACTCACACACACACAGGAAGGGGTGGAACCACCATCAGTAGTGTCTGACATGGAGGTTTTGTTCCGAGAAATTACAATATGATTCCAATACAGGACATGACAACCTGTGCTCTTTGCGGATAATTTTGCGTGTCCAGTCTTTGTAGGTTCTTCTTAGACACGGACCTGAAATAGACGTCTGCTAAAACTCATAAAATCAAAAGGCCTTGATTGTTTTTTAAATAAAAGAAGATACAGTTTGCTTTTTTTTGCCTCTCTTTCTCTCCATCTGATGCTGCATTGGACCTGTCTCTCAGACAGGGGGATGTTTATTCCACTGTCAGTAGCATTCCTCTGTTTCAAGTTTCCACAGTCAATAGGGTACTCTGTCCATTCCACAGTAACAGAGCTGGTGCTGCCTTCATTTACTGTTGTCTTTTTCTGAGATGATTCAGTATTTCCATAGGCTCACATAAATACACCATTTACATGGCAGTACCATGGAGACCACTGGTTTTATCCAGGGGGTCAGGATTTGACTGATTAGCTTCGCCGATTAGCAAGGCACTTCCTCGTCGCCATTTTCCAGAAATACATCATGTCCGGCGCCATTTCTCCTCATGCTGATTGGTGGCTGTTCCACTCTCAGCTCATGCACGAGGTTAGTGTGGGCACGAGCTCTCCTTCTGTACCTTACGTCAATCAGAAACCTGGCACTTAATTGGCTAAGTATAAACGGCACCGGAAACAAGCCCCTTGAAACGCCATGTTGAAGCCTGAAACAATCGTTCAATTTTGGCAATTTTCACTAGCCTAGCATTCCCATTGAAATGAATGGGGGTGGGACTTGTTCACTTTCTCCAGTTCTAACCCTGCGATCCATTTGTATCGTAAGTCGCCCGCCCGAGTTGAAAAATGTAAATTACCCAGCTTTCTTGCGGCATTTTACGGAGGAACGCCCCCTTTACCTCGGAGTACTTGCGAGTACCCCGAGTTGGGCTTACGACCTGTCAACAAACATGGCTGCGCCCATAGTCGAGATGAGATGACATGTGTTTTCTTTGTATTTATACCACGTTGGTCATTTTAATGACAATGGAATGTTTTAGCACACTAGATTACATTGCTGCTTCAATCCGGTCACCACATTTAACGGTCTTGCTGTGCGTGCAATACAATGTAATGATTTGTTTTCCAGATGGTTTGCGAAAGAGGCTAGCACAAAACAATAACAATGACTAGCTAGCCTGCTAATGCCCACCTAGCTCATTAAAAATGCGACAGCACTTGTTGAAATTGCTCAAAAATGTTTTTATTATTCATTCCCATTGACCATACCCAAAAAGGGAGAATGAGGGACATCTGCCTGTGTTCTAGACAAATGTCCAGCACTACACTGCAGTTGCTGACCAGTGGGGTGTCCTACGAAGCTCGATTAGTGGCTTAGCGAGGTATGTTGCGCTCAAAACCAGGGTATGCTGTCATACGAAAGTGGATTTGTTTTAGCGTCGCTGGATCACCATGGTATCTTATGCTCGCAACCAAACCTGCTCGGGAGCGGGTTATGTGCTAGTTATAGCTCAAATCGTGAAATATCACCGCCCTCTGTCCAATTCTAACCAATCCATTATCTTGAACAACGAAGTTATCTCACGTGTGCTAATCTGTCACACTTTGAACAGGTTCGGCCCCGCCTCTGCAAACATTTTCAATCTCGAAGGCGCTTTAAGTATGTTGTGCGTGCAAATATGTCACTACTATGGACATGCATGCCATACAATATCTGATGACCATCGACTTTTTGATGTTATAGGTTAGACACTAAAAAAGACCACCCTAGATTTCGCTACCGCTCATAAATGCGGAAGTAATCGTTTTTAAACCTAGGCTGTCTTGTGCGTCTCCACGTTTCCCGATTGGTCAAAATCACCCCAACCACGAGAACGCGCACAGATCTGAGCTGAAAGCCTAGTTTGACAAATTTATCACATACCTGCTGTCGTAGGATCACTTAACTTAATACCCGAGCTGAGGCTTTGTGCAGCCTCGATATGTCTAGATAACCTAGATTTGTCTAACTTGCTTCGTAGGACACCCCACTGGGGCCTATTGCACAAAACTAGGATAAGGGATTAACCCGGGATATCTTGGTTATCCTGGCTCAATTTATCCGTGATCCAGTTGCACAAAAGCGGGATAGGGGGCAGCAGGATATGTTATGGTATAAGTTACCATGGCGATTTATTCTGTGGAGCTAGCCTGCTCCTGACCAGGCTCACAGCCAAGATAAGTTGATTCTAATGGTAATTACATTATCTGATTGGTTCAGCTAGCTGTCATTCAAATGAGACCTCCACGTGATTTTTTTTTAAAGAGCTGTAGATTCCATTTATATATTATTTGCAACATGCATTTACTCGCAAAACACAGCAGAATGTCTGCCTAATACCATATGGATGTCATTTAAATTATGGTGGCCTTATAATTAATAACATAGCCTACTCGTTGTTTGCTTCTTTTTTGACAGATGTTTGATGAATAGGCTGCTGTAGTAGTTGATTGGAAGTGGAGGGGACATTATTCGAAGGTGTTTTGAACTAATTCGGCTTTTAAGACAAATTACTTTGTGCATCTTTGCGGTGGCAAAGCGCTTCCTAATGACGTTGCGTGCCGAGACAAGGAAGCTCTCACACACGTGGGTGCATACGTAAATTTGCATTCAATTGATCTGCCACACCTACTCCCGCTATGTAACAGAAATAATCATGATCCCCCATCCAAAAAAGTAAAACTTTACCTCGTTGTTAGTCTATCAAAAGCGGTTGTTTACTTTGTGTGCAAGACGCTATTTTTCGCGTCTTTTTTTATTCCAACCGCGAGTTATTGGGGGAGAAACGAGAACGCGCACATACACCGGATAACTTACACCTGGCTTGATGAATCCGTGTCTGCTCATCCTGGATTGGTCTTTGTGCAACCAATTCAGCCGGTATGCTCTTGTTTAGGATTCAGTGATCGCGGCTCAGTAACTTATCCCGGGGGGTATTCCATCAACCTCGCTAAACAAGGCGGCGCTCAACAGAAATAGCCTGGCTTGAACTAGTGTAGACTTCCACTTGAAGCTAAAGCCGTTCCATTAACTCAAGTTAGCTGCATCTTGCCCTCGTTTATTCAAACGAGGCTAAAATCAGCTTCATGTCTGCTCGTGCACGAGGTAGAAAAGTAGACCAACATCATAGATTGACGAAAAGAGGATACATGTCGTAAAATTAAGGCAAACTAGAAGATTTCAGTTCGATTTACAAGCGCCATCTACAGGATTTTCATCGGAAGTAATCAAATTGAACACGAGAGAAAAAAATAGCCTAGATACAGTGGTTGCCTAAAAAGGAGAATAACGAAATCGTAGGCCTACTGTAAATCGCTAAACAGTAATTATGATGGTTTGAATTGGGACTTTGATTGTCTTCACTCTGAACAAAACGAGTGAATAAGGCTATTTAAACTCAAAACAACTTTGGCAGCTATTCAACATTGATAACGTTTGTAGATTGAAAGGGTTCATTCTAAAATATTTTTTCGGTGGTCATAAAATAAATTAGTATTGTCCTGGGAGTATTGGGAGAAAACCTATTGTCTCCCATAAGCATATAGTTCTGCCAAAGTGTTTGTGAAATATAATTATCTGAAATGCAATTTGGCTTTCAATGTCATTTCATAGGCCTAATTTAATTTGTGTAATACAGTTGGTTTGATATCCGAAACTATAGGCCTAATCAATAGACTATATGAAGCGGTTTTAATTATTACAGCCTTTACAGAATAAGCTGCCTCATCGTATAGCCCACTGACAGCCTGCCTACTGTCACTGAACAAGCTACTGTAGCATACATGACCCTTTATCAATAGTGATGCCTTTCATTAAAGAGTAGGCCTATAACTAAACATGGCAATATTAATGTGTTAACATAGCCAATATAAATTCATCGCATGGGAACCGAACCCGAGAACACGCAAAATACGCTTCGGGTGATGTCCTGTCACGCTGCGCATGACACCACGACAGACTTCCTTAATGTAGAGACGCAAGATTCCTTGGACCACACACAGATCAAGTTCAAACAATGTAAGTTGCATAATTTTCAGAAATTCTTTGAAACTAGCGAATAGGTAGCCTTAATCAATGATTGAAACACTGTCGGGGAAAAAGTTTCTCCTTCTACTTTGTAAGTTGTAGGCTAGGCCTACAGGTGACGAAAGCACAGGTTGACGGAACGAACTTTTGGGACTCGTTTTCCGACTGGTGGGTTTTTTTGCAACACAGATAAATTTAGCTCGGCAGTTAGCCTGCCACCGACCAGGTTAGTTCAGAAGCATATGTTACCCCAGCAACTCAGCTGAGATTCCTGTTAGCGGGAGTAATGGAACTGAACTCTCTCTAAAATTAGCGAGGCTTATCAAAGTTAGCCGCGATTTACGGTTAGCTGCGTTGATGGAATACCCCCCCGGATGTCTTAATTCTGCTTTTGTGCAACGGGCCCCTGGTGGCATCCATGTTCTTTCCCAAAAGACTACAAACTCCAGTGTTCACGCTAGCCACGAATTCTCACATGTCGGGCGGGTAAACGTACGAAACTGACGACACTAAAGGGCCCTTTCCGAAACGGATCCCTACTCACTTCGACTCGGTTAGCGAGTGAACTTCCTTTTCAAGTCCACTCGTGGGTGCGGAGAACACTCGCATTTGAAGGGTTGGTTAAAACAGTGCTACATTTCGGATGCGCTTGAAGGGAGAAGGAAGTTGACGTCATATTCATTTTCATAGAAATTATGAAGGCAATATATATTAAATCGCCAATTAAGATGTTCTGGACACCCTGTGTATTAGGATATACATCCCTCTTCTCTCCTTTCATTATGAGTGAGGAGTTGCATTTTATGCTTTATTTAACATCAAATTATCAAAGTGCTGTAAATGCGACCTGCACATGTGTTTAAATATTATAGCCTACTTATGTACGATCTTGCACATTTTACTGAGTATCAAACTAAACATGAGTTGTTACAATGTAGGTTAAATCACGCTTTTGTCCGTAAACGCTGTCATACGGACCAAAAAACAACTGGCAGGGAGATACGCGAGCTGCACGAACACTTGAAAACGGTTGCACCTGCGTTTCAAGACAGACAGACTTGCTCCTGGAGGCATGGTAGCCCCTCTCCCTAGGCACTTCACTCGACTCAAAATTAGTTTTGGATGATACTTAATGTGGCGGACCCTCGCGTGAACGCGCAAACGAAGTGGAAGTGTGTAGGACTAGGGTTTAGGGGCAGGTTTCGGAAAGGGCCAAGGAATGGGCCATTATGATACCTCCATGGTTTTATCCACCCTCCCATCAATTAGCACACCTGGACATAACCTCCACAGTTCCATCTGCAGGCCAAGAGCGGAACAGACAAGCAGGCCACAAACAATACAATGGCCAGCAGGGGAGAAAGAGGTGGACTAGGACGGTCATTAGAGTCCATTTATAGCCCTATTCGCACGGGATTAGTATTACCTGTGGACCTCCGGTCATTTTCAAATTATCACCCCACCTCTGTGTTACTTGCAGCGCATTCGCACGGGATAAGCAAAGTCTGTAAATAACTCTATTTTCACTGACATTACACCCGGATATGTCGTATACTAACGTCCAAAAACAGCGCAGAAAGTAGAAAAGATATGCAGTTGCAATAGCAATCACTGAGATGCAGATTCGCACGGGATTAGTATCACCGGACGTCTGTGTTTGGCGAAATACAGTAGGTAATTTGCGGCGGAATTTTTACTTTACAAATTACAGACATGGCACATTCGCACGGGACTAAGATCTCAGACATTCTCCGCAATTATCACAAATCACCAAAGGTCCACAGGTAATACTAATCCCGTGCGAATAGGGCTTAAGAGTCCACACATGTATGGAAAATCATCAATCCCATACATGTGTGGACTCTTAAATGGACTCTAAAATGACAATGGATTGCAGATGTTGCCTATTTGACATATTTTAGCTTGTGTATATAATGTTTTTTTTAATTAATGTTTTTTTTTTTTTATTGTAACAGCATATTGTAATTCAGTGTTTATGATGACAGCTGTTTGTATGTCTTTATGAACCTGCAATAATGGCTGAAATTCAAATAAACTAAACTAAACTAGAGCTGGAGCATCACAATCATATATTAAAACGCTAGATACCGCATTGGGCTCCAGAATGTTATGTTAACAGCGCCGTCATCTTGGTGGGGGCAACAATAACTGGAGGCCAATGGAGAAGCATGTGTCGGCCATGTTTACAGATGCCACCCAATAGAACTCGACTGATAATGAGATATCTAGCATTCATATATCTATGGTCACAATGACCGAAAGAGACAATTGTTTACTGTGAGAAGTAGACTGCCTGGCCAACACACCTTATCACTGCATAGTTTTAAATAACCAAATGGTCTCCAAATGCAGGCTCAGTGAGTTCATAAGGGACATCACCGGACTACTTATTAAGCACTGAATGTGCTGACTTACCAGGTTATAGACTAGCCTACTTTTTTTATTTTTAAAAACTATTCTTTTTATTTTCTGTGATGGAGTATTATTCACACAGAGGCCATTGTAACCAAAAAGAGGCTGTGGGGTACAAAACCATGTCATTGTTGTGTTCTATGCGTTCTCCAGTAGGTGGCGAGAGTGCGCTAATGATAGTCAGTGTAGCCCATAATATTCTGTTGGTCTACACATGGCCACCGTGTGAATGAGGCTCATTTCTGTAGCCTTACACACTGCAGTAACACAGGGACATCTGACCCAGAGTCATTAACCACCACATATCTCTCACTTCCTGTTACTCTTCACTGACCCATCTATCTGAACAAAGACAGAATACACACAAATATATTTAAAAATACACATTTTATTCAAAACTCCTTACAAAAATGAGGGATAATACTCAAGCTACAACCCAGAAGAGACCTTGTGTAGGAATGAACAGTTCAACAATCAAGACTAATATTAGAGTATGAGAGCGCTGAGGACACAATCACTAGTCAAAGTGTGGGAGAAATGCATAAGCGGTTATTCAAAATACATGCATTTCACTCTCTAATATAAGACATCTAATTGGTTGAACTTATTTACAAGTGTAACTACTGTATCAAACATATGCATGAAACTTTGCAACAGCTTACCAATACAAATAAGCATTGTATCACAATAGCAGAAAGATGGTAAATAATTATTTTTTTATGATATAATTTCCACATCAACACATGGGTAATTTGTCATAAAAACTACACACACAGTACAAAATGATATAGCATATATATGTGACTCCACCGTTTACAGCAAATACAGGAGAGATAAGCGTGTTGAGTTCAAACGCTGTCTTCAGCCATCTCCACGTCATTTCTAAATTGTTTCTTAAACATAATAAATTATGTAATAATAATTACATCTGTGATTGCCATATGTAACAAGCAGTGTTGGGCAAGTTACTTCAAAAACGTAATACATTATGTATTACTTGTTACTGTCATTTCAAAGTAATGTGTTACACTACAATATTACTGTCTCTGAATTGTAAAGCATTACACTACTACTGCATTACTTTTGAATTACTTTCATATAAACTTTAATATACATATTATTATTATTATTATTATTATTTTATGTAGCTTATTATGCTTGATCCAGCTCAATCATAGGTAGAATTTTTTGAAACCGACAAAGGGTTTAAGTCTGATAAATTGCACTAGAGATACGGTAACTTTAGACCTATAGCCTACTCATTAAAATCAGTGTCCACTGTATTATAACCATAGACTGTAAAAAATAACCTAAAGCAAAGACCTGACAAGATACACTTTTTTTGCATTTCTATTCCACTTGAACCTCAGGAAGTAAGGAGACTTGTGGCAGCTACTATTTATTGCTAATGTTTATTGTGTTTAACAGACGTTTTTGTCTGGATTACAGATTGACATGATGTTGTTATTTACAGAAGTGACAACCTGTTGAGGCAACAACATCTTACCTTGTCATTGCTAGTCTGGACGGGGGTCTTGCTAAAAGCTGGAGACTCCACTGCTGACAGCGGATGCATACAGTATATTAAATCATAGGCTACTCTTCCACAAGTCTCTTTACTTCTTGAGGTTCAAGTGGCATCGCGGAACGAGATAATGTAGCTGCTTTAAGTCTCCACTCGTCCTCAGTTTGCTTTCTTTTTACTCACGTAATGTTAGCGTGGTCTAAATTTTTTGTGAAATTACTTGTGCTATTGCGTGAGGTAGATCTTTTGGTTTCGCACATAAAGTGCACTTACTATGTCCCATCCTCATATCTTTGTCTCTAACAAACTGAAAGTAATGAAAGTATATCCATCTTGAACATGTCCTGTCCGACGTCGAGCCTGCTTCAGCTTCAGCCATCTTTTACAAGTAAGAAAAAAACATTCTAGGCCTATATTTGCGCGGATTATTTCTCCTCTACTGATCTCCACTGGCGATTGTATAAAAACAAACCACTTAATTGCAGAGTAACTTGCGTTACTGACCTTTGTACCGAGTAAAATATTACCCATTTCGTTTTTGGAATGCCTTACATTACCGCGTTACAGCAAAAAGCAATACATTACAGTAATTACATTACTTTTGTAACTCGTTACTCCCAACACTGGTAACAAGAGTAATTTACAAGAGTAATTACATCACAAATAGCAACAACCTAGTAATATAACCTCTTCAAACACTTCTATCACAACAACTGAGAAAGTTGGAAAATCATTGGAACACTGCAATTGTTCAATTTATGAAACAATTTCCACATCAAAACATTGTTGGTTTTTTTCGTTTTTTTTAAATGACACATTGTATGACGAAAGAGCGTACTTGAATGTGTGACTCCACAGAACACAGAAGAGAAAAGTGTGCTGAGTTCAGACACTGTCTTCAGCCATCTCCACCTCATCATAGACGTCTTCATCTCCACTCTGCTGACCCTCTCTGCTCTGACGTCCAGAGGTCTGCTCTCCTCTTCTGCTCCTCAGGTTGAACCAGATCACAGCAGTGACCAGCCCCAGCAGCACACAGCCCATCAGTGGAGCGTACACTCTGTAGAAAGGAGAGTGCACCCCAAACGGATCCCTGTACGCAAGATGGATCTCTCCCTCATAACAAACCTCACCATATGACTTCTGTCCATAGATTCTCCACATGTACACTCCACTGTCCTCTGCTGTGAGGTTGGATATGGCCAGAGAGTAATCAGGGTGCAAACTGGACACTGTCATTCTGTCCTTCACATCCTCAGGCATGAACACAGATTTATTATACTTTAGATTCAATTCTAGAATCAGAACCTGTGGTTGTAGAACTTTCTGACGATACCACTGGACCCCCTCCAAAGACCAAGACCCATTTAAATCAGCACTGTGTTCTAAAATCACACTTTCACCGTGAGAAAACATCACATCAAAGGAGACTTTGGAGCAAACATAGAGGTGAAATGCCTTTATTGGGTCTCGCCCCCAACATTCATACTCCCCAGAGTGTTGTAGTGACACAGAGGGAATGATGAGGGCGTAGTCCCCAGTCTGGCTGCCGTTGAGCATGTACTGACCTCTCTGATTATTACTGAGGCTGACTTCCCCATTGGGAGTGGACCAATACATTCTACTGGGGAGCTCTCCTTTTCCAATGCAAGACAAAATCATATTCTCCTCTTCATGAGCAAACACTTTTTTTGGAAATATTTTCAGAGTGACAGTTTCTTCATAACAAAAACTGGCATATTTTCCATAGACTCTTAGTGTCCTCTTAGTGTCCTCTCCATAGACTCTCCACATGTACACTCCACTGTCCTCTTCTGTGAGGTTGGATATGGCCAGAGAGTAATTAGGGTGTAAACTGGACACTGCCACTCTGTCCCTCAGATCCTCAGGCATGACCACAGATTTATTGTACTCATGATTTAAGTCTAGAATCAGAATCTGTGGTTGTAGAACTTTCTGACGGTACCACTGGACCCCCTCCAAAGACAAATAACCATTTAAATCAGCACTGTGTTCCAGAATCACACTTTCACCGTGAGAAAACATTACATCAAAGGAGACTTTGGAGCAAACATAAAAGTGAAAAGCCTTTATTTGGTTACGCCCCCGACATCCATACTCCCCAGAGTGTTGTAGTGACACAGAGGGAATGATGAGGGAGTAGTCCCCAGTCTGGCTGCCGTTGAGCATGTACTGACCTCTCTGATTATTATTGCTGAGGCTGACTTCCCCACTGGGAGTGATCCACAGCATTCTACTGGGGGACTCTCCTTTTCCAATGCAAGAAAGAGTCACATTCTCCTCTTCATGAGCAAAGACATTTTTAGGAATTATTCTCAGAGTCCTTTGACTATATCTTTGGCATTGTGTTCCTCTCCATGTAACACAATAGAAATCACTATAGAGATCATCACCTTTAACTCCAGAAAGTCTGACCTGAGAGTTGATGAGATCCATCTGCAGTCTGCCCCTCAGATCCTCCACGAGTGGCTCCAGTGAGGAGTTGGTGTCCAGGACCAGAATATTCCTCCCTCTCTCTTGATACAGCTGCATGCTGGTCCCGTGCAGAGTTGGGTTCAGCCTACACACTGCAACATCGTCATCATACATTACTACTTCCTCAGATGGCTCTTCACGTTCTGCACAGACAGTGAAATGGAAAGGTCCTTCTTCTGTAATGTTGTCATCTCCCCATTGCACTGCCCTGTAGTCTCCACTCTGGGACATTGTGTGGTTGTTCATTACAAAATTGTCTCTTCCATCACATTCCACATTGTATCCCTCTGGTTGCGGTCTGTCTGGCTGTGAGCAGTTGACTAGCAGCAGATCTCCATTTGAAAAAACTCTGTACAGCATAGTGTAGCCCTTCACATTCCAACTGAGCCCAAAGTCAGTACGTCCTCCTTCAGGCCGTAACACGTAATCCAGATCTGAACTGAGGTGGACACCAGTGATGAAAAGCAGCAGCAGAAATCCACTCACTCTATTCTCCATTCTGGGCTCTGTGTTGGTGTTCAGTTTAGCAGTCTGTGAGAATTTGACCAGCTCATCTATTTACGTTCCTCTTTGCATCTCTTAAACATGTGTGTGTGCATGTGCATGTGTGTTTGTGGTTGGACAGTTTGCTCATGTGCAGAATACACCAGTCACATACTAGAGGGGATGGGGTGGGGAGGGTTGCTAGGCACCTGAACCTTTGCAACTTTATGTTCAAAGTACCCTTTTGAGAAGGCCTAATTGTGACCTTTTACTTTTAACAATACAATTAGCCTTGAGTATTTAATGAGATTATATGTTATTTTATGTAAATAGAAATACCTGGCTGCCTTCGGCAAGTTACGTCACATTGATGTCAATTTTTAGCACACAAAATTTTTTAGCACACTCTGACCACAAAAGTGTTGAAAGAACCAGAGTAAAGTTATAGTCTAAAATAGACATGATAATCAACACATATCTATGCTATGTTTTGAATTTCAGGCAAATATCTAACTTGAGGCTGACTTTATCACAAGGTCGTTGAGTAGGACAAGTTCAGTCTACTGGGGATGAGGATTGTTTATTACTCTAACTATACAGCTGTGACATAATGAAAAATAAACCGTTTATAGCCTAATTTATCTCGTCCCGTAGTGCCATTTAATTGAAAACAATTTTGCGCAGTTGGCCAGTAACAGATCTCTATTTAGATGACACAACCTCCTTCTTGGTCAAACACAAGGTGGGAGCTAATTATGAAAATCCACTCATGCACACTGCAGTCTCCATACTGAGTTCTGTGTTTGCGTTCAATGTAGTCTTTTTGATACTACCAGGGAGACTGTGAGAATTTGAACAGCACATATTTCAACGTGCACTTCTGGTTTCCTGTCTATGTGTGTACGTGTGCTTGTGTTTGTGTTTGTGGTTGGACAGGTTGTGTGAGTAGGTGCATACACAACTATACAACACGCTATAGAGCAAGTGTGTGTGTGTGTGTGTGTGTGTGTATCTTTGGCAATTGGTAGTTTTAAAAGAAGGTGATTGAGGGGAAGGATGGGTGTTGATTTGATAGAAACTAAATGAAGGCATAGACTGTATGGAGGCCCCATGTGTGGTTATGGATTTGAATTATTACCAAAAAATAATGAATTATAATTGATACAGTACATCAAATTCTAGCCCAGATATGGTTTTATCCTACATTGCTCTACTTGCACACTTTACAGATGATTTCACTAATATTATCTCATTTGCCTGACTTGAGAGTTGGGGCATAAGACCGAGCTGGTGGTTGTGAAGAGTTAGGATACGTATGTTGTGGCTTTTACTTTCTGAGGCCAGTTTCCCCACCCCCGGTAGAAGGGTGGTTGATGACCCCCCCCCCCCCACACACACACACACACACACACACACACCCAGCCACCCACACACACACACACCCACCCACACAGTCATTGTATTAGACTTGATGAAGCGATTGATAAAGATAGTTTTGCTCTTTCTCAATATACTACAGGTGGTAAATGAAGTTAGTTATATGTCTTCATGTTATGGCCTAGAAATGAGCTGGTAGCAGCACAAATCATGCAGTATGTTTTCACCCTCACATGTGGAGGGCAGAATCTGCAGAATCCCAGCAGCACAGTGTAGCTCAGCGTAGACCAAATCAACCAATGCATTTCTGCAGAGAACCTACAGTATAGCACTAGCTGGGTCGCGGTTGCAGTGCGGTTTGAGCCGTGCTGAGCATACTGTATACAGTATCTGAGCATATATGACGGAGGCTGTGTGGCTGCTGTAACAAGGTTAACAAGGTTAACAACCTCCTTTGGAGAGTCTGGTTGGTGGTCACCCAACTCTCTCTCTCTCTCTCTCTCTCTCTCTCTCTCTCTCTCTCTCTCTCTCTCTCTCTCTCTCTCTCTCTCTCTCTCTCTCTTTCTCTTTCTCTCTCACACACACACACACACACACATGCCCAGAGTGTGTCATTTCAGCATGTCGACCTTCTCGGCCTATCACGTAATATGGATCTGGAGGACTGAGGTGGGCACTGGTCAGCAGTAGAAGCCCACTCATGCACACTGTAGTCCCCATCTGTGTTCTGTGTTGCTGTTCAGTTTAGTCTTCTGATACTACAAGGCAGACCTTGGTGTGTTTATCATGTTGTAATCTCACCCCATCTCTCTCTCTCTCTCTCTCTCTCTCTCTCTCTCTTTCTCTCTCTCCGACTCCCTTTCTGTCTCTCTTCACTGTTCACAGGAGAAATCCACTCACACACACCGCAGTTTCCATGCCGAGTTCTGTGTTGGTGTGATCAGTTTAGTCTTCCGATGCTACTGTACAAGGCAGTGTTTATGTTCCAACCCATGGTCATGTTGTAATCTCACCATCTCTATCTCTCTCTATCTCTCTCTGACTCCCTTTCTGTCTCTCTTCACTGTTCACCATTTAAACTGGGCGTATTACATTACATTTATCATTCATTTAGCGGATGCTTTCTTCCAAATATCCTTAAAAAATTGAGAAATAACTTTCAAGCTATAAGGCAAAGTAGTCCTTATGCAGAAACTAATACTACATCAGCAATTATATTTCTACTCCTTCTAGACTACAGCTCTTTTAAGCCCTTTGACAGAACCCCCACCCTGTGATTAAACCAACACTACAGTCTAGATCAGTGTTTTTTCCCTTGAAGGCCCCTTTTGCCTTTGTCTAAGACAAGCCAGGCCCCCCTACTCAAACTCCTACTTGCATACACACACAAGACATGGTTTTAGTAAACAATCAGGGCAAAGATCCTTAAGACGGAGCAAGATACGTCGTCGTAGTTCATGTCTATGGGCGCAAAACGGGGATCACTTCCTCTGCATAAAGGGGGTGTGTCATGCGTGTCATGTCCATACACTTCAATGGAACAGCTCTGCATAAAAGGGGATATTGCCCCCTCCCTCTTGCGATTTGGGTTCCAGGAAGTGGCTTCTCATGAAGTATCTTGCTCCGCCCTTAATGATCTTTGATCAGGGTCCAGGGATGAATGCCTACAGGTAGCCCGACCTGAAGATTGCGTATGCAAGTTCAGAGGTCAGAGGTCATAAATAGCTACATGAATTTACACGCGGAACAAAAATATATTTTAATTTGGATTGTACAGAGTTTTGATCATCCACTTGGGTGTATTATTGGGATTGTATTCATGTAATGTGCACAAATATAATTTTGGTAACCTCACAACCTCGGCCCAGGAAACATTCTGCGGAACCCCCTGCAATCTCTGGTTGCCCCTAATGTGGTCCGTGGGTTGGGAACCACTGGTCTAGACTACAGTTCTTTAGATAGAACGGTGCAAATGGACGCTTAAACGTTGTGGCTCTCTGAGTTTAACTGACTCATGCCGGCCATCACCTCTCTGTGTTCTCAGAATGTAGTCTTGTATAAATGCCTCCCCCTAGTGGTTGAATATGGTAATGATGCCCTGTGCTCTTTGTGGATCCTTTTGCAAGTCCAGTCTTTATAGGTTCTTCTTAGACATAGACCTGTAATGTGCATCTGCTAAAACTCATCCTCAGAATGTAGTCTTGTATAAATACCTCCGCCTAGTGGTTGAATATGGGAATGATGCCCTGTGCTCTTTGTGGATCCTTTTGCAAGTCCAGTCTTTATACTGTAGGTTCTTCTTAGACATAGACCTGTAATGTGCATCTGCTAAAACTCATCCAATCAAAAGACCTTGATTTTTAAATGAAAAAAGATGCTTTGGGCTTCTGGGACAGAGGTGTTGTATGTATCCCCATCTCTCTCTCTCTCTCTCTCTCTCTCTCTCTCTCTCTCTCTCTCTCATTAGCTAATTTCAAATTATGTGTAATACAAGAAAATATTGCCAACAACTCTCTCTCTCTTTCGCGCTCTCCTCAACTGACTTCTTGTTTCCCTTCACTGACTGATCTGAACAGAGACAAAATACCCCCAAAATAGACTTAAAATTCACCATTTGAACTGGGCATTTTGCATTACATTAATTCATTCAGCAGATGCTTTCCTCCAAATATCGTTACAAAAATGAGACATAACATTCAAGCTACAATGCAGAGGAGGCCTGATGTAGGAACTAACAGCACACCAATCAATACTAGTACTATATGATGAGGGTGCTGAAGTTATAAATACAGAAGATGATTAAGATAAGATTAAGATTTCTTTATTGTGTCCCAAGGGAAATTTGTATTGGACAAACAGGCTGCTACATCACATATAACATAACACCAGAAAGTGCTGACAGTGCAATCATAAAATGCATACATACATACATACCTACATACATTGCATTACAGAACAGGAAACCTCCGCTGACGGCCTGAGTTCAAGAGGTTAACAGAGAGTGGAATAAATGAGAATTTGTACCGGTTCAAATACCTTTTCTTATTTTTAACTGGAATGTTGTAGCGTCTGCCAGAGGGTAGTAGTTTATATTCTGTGTTTAAGACATGAGAGGGATCTGCATTTATTTTTTTGGCTTTTCTCAGTACATATTCCTCAAATATTGTTTGAATAGTGGGTTGGTCCTTCACTCCCATCACTTTAAATGCAGTGTGAGGAGAGCAGACCTCTGGACGTCAGAGCAGAGAGGGTCAGCAGAGTGGAGATGAAGACGTCTATGATGAGGTGGAGATGGCTGAAGACAGCGTCTGAACTCAACACACTTCTCTGTCCTGTGTTTGCTGTAGATAGTGGAGTTACATGTACACATTCAAGTTTGTTCTGTTGTGATAAACTGTGTGTGTTTAGTTTAGCATATTACCCATGTGTTGAAGTGGAAAATATTTCATGAAAATCATGATTTTCCAACTTTTAGTTATTGTGAAACAATTGTTTATTTTTTATTGGTAGGCTGTTACTAAGTTTAATGCATATGTTTGATACAGTAGCTTGTAAATAAGTTCAACCAATTAGATGTCTTAATTTAGACAGTCAAATAAATTTGAATAACCGCTTATCTAATTTCTCCCACACTTTGACTAGTAGTTGTGTCCTCAGCACTCTCGTTCTCTAGTAACAGTCTTGATTGTTGTAGTGTTAATTCCTACACAAGGTCTGCTCTGTGTTGTAGCTTGAGTATTATCCCTCATTTTTGTAAGGTGTTTTGAATAACGAAATGTATAAATCTAATGTAATATGCAGTGTTGAAATTGTGTATTTGTATGTATGTGTTGGGTATTCTGTCTTTGTTAAGATAGGTAGGTCAGTAAAGAGTGACAGGAAGTGAGATGTGTAGTGGTTAAAGGAACACTTCACCGTTTTTTTCATGTTATTCCCTTAACTAAGACCAGTTGATACATATTGCTCACGTTTCAATGTGTGCAATGACTGGCTCTGGCGCGCGACGCTACTTTGATAGCACTTAGCTAGCCCAGTTCATTCATTAGGATCCAAACAGAGATGAAGTAAGAAGCAACCAAACACCTTCATGTTTTCCCTATTAAAATCAGGGGCGTAGCCAGAGGGGTGGCTCCGGGTGGCACAGGCCACCCTTGAGATTCAATTCGCCACCCCAGGTGCCACCCCAAAATCCTAGTCTACTATTCACCATGAACAGTCAAAGGCGAGACATTTCTTGATGCACTTGCAGCACACTAGTTTGAAATATCAGGGTTCAGAAATATAAGCAATCTAGCAAACATGCTTGCAGTTATAGGCTACATGGCTTATTGTTTTTAGCATGTGAGTTTACAATAGGCCTACAGGCTACTGCTTGCGCTAACACGAAAACATATATTTACCTATCGCATCTGCCAGTGCCCATTTATCTTATTAAACACACAAAACCCAGTATTGTAATTGTAGAATCACGTAATGGGCAAATTTTTATATCTGCCTATTCTACCTACTCAGCCGACACTGTTGTATTGTTATGTTGTATTGTAAATAGTCTACTGCCCTAATGTAATATTGACATTGTGGAAAGTTTATAGCTTAGGCCAGTGTTTCTTAACTGGTGGGTTGGAACCCAAAAGTGGGTTGTGGTACTGATCTGAGTGATGGGTCGCGGAGCTTGTGGCTAAAAAGAATTTAAAAATCGCCAATTTAAAATGCTACCTGATACGATCTATCATTGGCCTGTTATTTTGATAAAATTTATTCGTAGCCTATGTCAGCCATTGCCATGGCATGGACATAGACAATGTTTATGTGACGGGTCATGTTACATGTATATGTAGATATAATGTTAAGGAGCTAATTTTATAAAAGTATGCATAATTTTAAGATATCATGTGAAATGCAAGTTGGCTGCAACCCTTGGGCAAAATAAGACAGTGTAGGGTGCACATGAGAGCATAAAACCATCCAAACTAAAGTGTCACTTGGAAACAATGCACCCCTGTCAAAGACAAACCTGTCGAGTAGTACTTTGAGGTAATATCAGCAGTTAAAGACTTCACAAATGTAATGCAACATCTGCATTTTCCACACAAATAGGCCAGGCACTTTGCGTGTCTTATGTAGGCTACCTCACCATATTCGTTGGCCTGAATGCTAATACAGTATATATATAGTTGGTCACAATTTTATGAACTTGTGAAATTATGGGTTCCAAAACCAGACCAGTTAAGAACCACTGGCAAAAAAACATTTCACACTTCCACTTTTGCTCAAATGGCCTAATTTCTGAACGGATTTTGTTCAGAGCTGAAAATGAGCTGAAAACTGTATTTGACATTTTATCCAATTACAAAGACATTTGATGTGAGAGTATGGTCTTTGTGCTTCTTCAATTTATGAGTATGGTGCTTGGTGCATGGATTAACTCATGCATGTGTGCTTATTTAACAACTTGAGCCTGTTTCTGTTTATCTAGATGCCACCCTTGAATTTACCAGTGCCCCACTAGGGCCACCCTTGTTACAAATCTCTAGAATCGCCACTGATTAAAATACAGTTACACGAGTAGTCACACGACCAAGTATGGTGAGACAAAATAAAACGTGGTGCATTTCCAAGTAGATAACTATTGTGTGGCACAGTAATAACCTCACTCCAAAGTTAAACTGAAAGTGCAAGAGTGAGGATATTACTGCGCCGGTCTAAGTGCTCCCAATTGTTATTCCGCCACACAATATAGTTATCCCTCTTACCTGCATAGAAATGCACCACCAAGAAAGCATTCTGAGGATGACAGAAAGGTGATGGAACTAACTTAAAGGGATAATCCGGAGTGAAATGCACTTTAGATCATTTTTTCGGACTATTGGGAGTACAAACGTTGAGTTGACACCAAAATCATGTCATTCGGATGTATTTTGAGAAAGTTCGAGTTCACCGTTTTTAGCCAAAACTCGTTAGCCTGGAAGTGACCGGGGCGTGTCCTTTCGCTGCTACAAAACGCTATTTTTATACATCTTCTACTGTTCCAAACAACACTACACTTACGTGGTAGTGAGTAGAGGGTCCCTAAAGCCAAACCGAAGTATCCCCACGTCTTTATGTGGTCGGATAGAGAATCCAGAATGAATTTAATCGAGTCAGTACCTTTCCGGAAATGTAGCTGCTGCAGCTGGCAACGCTTTAACAACACTTTACTAACATTTCCGGAAAGGTACGGACTCGATTAAATTCATTCTGGACTCGAACGAGGACTCGAACTCGAACTTTCTCAAAATACATCCGAATGACATGATTTTGGTGTCAACTCAACGTATGTACTCCAGGCATGCAAACTCCTCACCTTTCGGCGAAATTCGCCGTTTTGAATCAAAAATAGGTGACTTACATGATTCGTGCAGATCCGATGACAAAATATTTGGGGGGGGGGGGGGGGGGGGGGTCGGGTCAAGGTGAATTGAATTTACAACTGAGTTTAAAAATCATGCGCAGACGCTAACGCATCTTGAGGTGTTTCCAGAGCCGCATTTAAAACATGTCTGATCAGCAAGGGATGCGTGAATGTAGCCCCTATGCGTTTAATACGCGCACGCCAAGTATAGCCTCCCTGTTGTGAGCGCAGATAGATGCGTCTCAGGTGGAATAGTGATTCTGGACAGATGGAGGAGAGATGCCGAGGGATTTCACAGGTGGGCTAGTTGAAACTTTCAACTTCTATTAGAAAAAGACGCTGAGTGAAGCAACGGGCATAGGTGGTTTTCTTCTAATGTTATGAAAGTCAGCGAAATTAGACAAAAATGTAGACATAACGAGTTCTTTTGATGAAGAATACGTGCAGTTTCAACCATCTAGATCGGCAAAAGGTGAAGCAAAAAGGCAGACTTTATCAGTATATCAAAGGCTAATGTGACAGTTGAATTAAATGCTCATAAACTGGTCTGGTTTGTTTTGTCCGGAGACGTAGTTGATTGACATGCTAATGCTGTCTTTAAGAAACGTGGGCCCTGTTACTCGAAGCACACTGCGCATAGACCTTACGCAAAGCCTACGCAAAAGATATGCAACTCAAATGATTAACGTAGCCAAAAAAAGTTGCGACTGCTTCAGACCACACAACGCACGTAACCGTTTGAGTGTGTGTGACTTGCGACAGGTTTCAGTTACACCCGGATCATTACGAGATCGTAAGCCATGCGTAAGCGTAACGTAAATTTACATTTGATTGTCGAGTTTCAGGACCCTGATCAGTAGCCTAGTCTGTGCCTACAGGTAGCCTACAGTTTAACATGTAATATGAAGACAGTTCACATAACTTTATTGGTTGGTTAAACACACTAATGCAATATAAACCACAGTAGCCTAGGCTGCATATTAAAACGTTTAAAACCAATTTGAAAAAATAAAGCCTATCTACCCTATTTTATATAATGATATTAGTTTGAAATAGTGTGTCTCAAGCAAGTTTATTGATTACCTGGTTTAGTCCAACAAATATTCAGACTTATAGTTTAAAGGGACACTTCACCGATTAGCATTAAGCTTTGTGTCTTTAGAAAACCAGTCATGTTTTTGAATGGTCGTGCATCATTCCCTCAGTTTGCCTTGAGATGGGAGAAATACGGATTTCAGTGAAACCCATGAATAGGACTTCCTGCTTTCAATGATGTAAAATGATGATTTTTACATCATTGAAAGCAGGAAGTCCAACATTGAAATCAGTATTTCTCCCATCTCAAGGCAAACTGAGGGAATATGCATGACCATTCAAAAACATGACTAGTTTTCTAAAGATACAAAGCTTAATGCTAATCGGTGAAGTGTCCCTGTCCATTAGGCCTATGAAATCATCAGAAAAGAAAGCGGGTCCCTCACACTTTGGAAGATTTTTTCCTTTTTTTTTTCCGCGGGAGGGGGGGGGGGGGTCGGAAAAGAGTCTCACCTTTTTCACCCCTGACCAGTTTGCATGCCTGGTACTCCCAATAGTCCGAAAAATTGATCTAAAGTGCATTTCACTCCGGATTATCCCTTTAAAGGGATAATCCGGAGTGAAATGCACTTTAGATCATTTTTTCGGACTATTGGGAGTACGTACGTTGAGTTGACACCAAAATCATGTCATTCGGATGTATTTTGAGAAAGTTCGAGCGCACCGTTTTTAGCCAAAACTCGTTAGCCTGGAAGTGACTCGGGCATGTCCTTTCGCCGCTACAAAACGCTATTTTTACACCTCTTTTACTGTTCCAAACAACACTACACTTGCGTGGTAGTGAGTAGAGGGTCCCTAAAGCCAAACCGAAGTATCCCCACGTCTTTATGTGGTCGGATAGAGAGTCCAGAATGAATTTAATCGAGTCAGTACCTTTCCGGAAATGGCGCTGCTGCAGCTAGCAACGCTGAAACAACACTTTATTAACATTTCCGGAAAGGTACGGACTCGATTAAATTCATTCTGGACTCTCTATCCGACCACATAAAGACGTGGGGATACTTCGGTTTGGCTTTAAGGATCCTCTACTCACTACCACGTAAGTGTAGTGTTGTTTGGAACAGTAGAAGAGGTATAAAAATAGCGTTTTGTAGCGGCGAAAGGACATGCCTCAGTCACTTCCAGGCTAACGAGTTTTGGCTAAAAACGGTGAGCTCGAACTTTCTCAAAATACATCCGAATGACATGATTTTGGTGTCAACTCAACGTATGTACTCCCAATAGTCCGAAGAATTGATCTAAAGTGCATTTCACTCCGGATTATCCCTTTAAGCCTACAAACCCCCAGGCACTGGATACGAACACACACACGCACACGCACACGCACACGCACACGCACACGCACACGCACACGCACACGCACACACAAACAATCACACACAAACAAACACACACACACACACACACACACACACACACACACACACACACACACACACAGACACTTGCTCTAATGTCTTGGGCATGGTTGGGTACGTGTTTCCGCCACACACACCCTGTCCAACCACAAACACACACACTTGTGTATGCTCCCACATACACACAGCAGGATTACTCCGTGCTGTGTAAAGTTTTTTTCTTCTTTTTTTTTTTTTCTTCTTAATTCTGCTGCCGGTCAATTGGTCACAGCCAGACAGACCACTGCTAGAGGGAGACTCAATTTTGTAATGAACAACCTCATTATGTGCCAGAGTGGAGACTACAGGGCAGTGGACTGGAAAGAAGGATTTGAAGAGGAAAGAAGTGTACTAATGATGTCTAATGATTTCTACTCTATTACATGGAGAGGAGCACAATAAGTAAGTAAGTAAGTAAAGTAAGGTTTATTTTTATAGCGCATTTTAACGTGCACAAGTGCAACCCAAAGCGCTTCACACACAAGACTGATACATATTAAGACAGTGCCGACAATGCTGAGGTTATACTCAAAAGACTCTTAAAGTACTTGCTACTAATGTGACAATGTTCTGCATCACACACACGCATTTGCATCCACATTTATTTTGAAATTAAATCTTGAACAGAGTTTGTCATGCCTAACAAACACAGGTGCCCCCCATGCAGAGTTAGTTAGAGCATTCATAGACTACTGTAGGTTGAATTTCCAGGGGAGATTTATGTCAACCCTGATGTTGGTTTCATGATCAAATACTATCATGAGGCTCCCTGACTTTGTTAACACAGGGGAACTGAACAAACATACAAATGTTGATCATTTTCATAACAGTTTGGGTGTTTTATTTAACACCGGCCGTTAGAAATGAATGGGTGAGAAAATGGCCAGTTTAAAAGATTGTGCCCAGGCACAAACTTATTGATCAGATAGACTGTATACATGATTATGCACTCTACTCGGGTCAATGATGACGTGATATTCACACACACACATACACCCACTAGGGTGACCAGACGTCCAAATACAGAAAAATGACCTGTGTCAAAATGTTTGCAATATGTCCCCCTGTCTTTCCTGTTCGTTTGTGCTCGTCAGTCGACTTATCGCGACTTCACCACAAGATGGCGCCCAGCGGAGAGATTCTATGAAGGTACTGCTTGAATAAACAGTCTTTTTAAATAAACTTCCTGTGCACTTCCAAAGTTCTAAGTATCTCGTTTTAAATGTCAGGACCCTCAGAAGTCTACCAATGCAGTGTGGAGTTACTTGGAACCTTTTTAATGGTTTAAAAATAGCGATTTAGCTGCATAGGCTACGTAATGCCCAATCTAATAGATTCAAGCCTACTGTAAGCTAGGCTGAAAACGGAGGAGTTCGGAATGCTGGGGGTGAGCGAAAGTGCGTCTTACAACACGTGTGAGTACACCTTAACATGTTTCGGTACAGTTAAGCTCAATTTCACACCGGAATTCTCCTTTAAGACACACACACACACACACACACACACACACACACACACACACACACACACACACACACACACACACACACGCTCTCCGCCTCATGGCTTTTATGCCACTCCCACTGGAACCATATGTTTGGTGTTCGTGTTATCAACTCATTTGTCTGCAGAACACTGCAGAATGCAGAATCTTCCGCTCTCTGACTTGAGAGCGGAAGAGCATGAGCTCAGGTCAATGAGGCCTGCAAAACTCAGTTCAAAACTGGTCATATCCAATAGAACTGCAGTTGATACAAAGGTCTATCGCACACAACATCATCTAGAGATGAGGAAATGGAGGCAGGTTTCCTGGTAAGTAGCCTATAGTTTGTATCAGGGTGTCAGATCTTGATGCGCTGTTGTTGCATCAGGATAACCTGACTTTCACCAGATCCTGTAGTTCGCTGTCTGCTTCACACAAGGATCTGGGACTTCTCGATAGGAGATGTATTTATGAAGGCGGGTCCTTGTAAAACATCCGCGCATGTGATTTGATAAACCACTTGCCTGTTATCTTGAATGACGTGCTAGGCTTCTTCAAGCTCTTGCCAAACCCGGTCGAAAGAAGAGTAAAAACATCCTTGCCACCAATAAATGTCTTCAAAACTATTCTCTGATAATCTTTTAAAGAATGCAATTGTTTTTGTTTGTTTGTTTGTTTTATGGTAGGCTGTTGCTAAGTTTTAGGCATATGTTTGATATAGTAGTTACACTTGTAAATTAGTTCAACCAATTAAATGCCATGTATTAAACAGTGAAATACATGGATTTTGAATAGCCGCTTATCCCATTTCTCCCACACTTTGACTAGTGATTGTGTCCTCAGCACTATCATCCTCTAGTAATATTGATTGTTGTAGTGTTAATTCCTGCACAAGGTCTCCTCTGTGTTGTAGCTTGAGTATCATCCCTCATCCTCTCTCTACTCTCTCAGACAGTAGAGAGAGAGAGACAGAGAGGGAGTATTGAATAAGATCATTGACTAAATTAATAAATCTCATGTAAAATATCGTGTTGAAATGGTGTATTTTGAAATATATTTTTGTGTATTCTGTCCTTGTTCCGATAGGTAGATCATTGAAGAGTGACAGGAAGTGAGATGTGTAGTGGTTAGCAATGGGGTTGGCTACAGAAATGAGCCTCATTCACACGGTGGCCATGTGTATACCAGAGACAGTTCTATGGAACACTTCATCGGTCTGGTTCCGCACAGACAACATCTTCATTCATAAAGAAATGTTGCTAATATCTTCTTGTGTAACACATTCTTTGAAATAAACTATGAGAGAGAGAGAAAGAGAGAGAGAGAGAGGGATAGAGAGATACAAAACATCTCTCACCCCCCCCCCCCCCCCCTCTCTCTCACACACACACACACACACACACACACACAATGAGAGAACAGTTGAGGTTCCTTATGGAACATTGGGTCTTTCCACAGACCACTAGACACAGCCAGCTGATGCTGACCGTGGAATGGACACAGAACCCTACTGACTGTGGAACAGACAGAGAATCTTGCAATACTACAGTACATGCAAAAGGACACACAAAGAGCACAGGGCAATCAATTACCATATTCAACCACTAGGGGGCAGTATTGACACGGGGAGCATTATGAGGACAACAGAGAGGTGAAGGCGGCATGAGTCAGTTAAACTCATAGGGCCAGATGCACTAACGATTTTGCGCCCATTTCATTTGGTCTGATTCACAACGTGCACGTAAAAACATGGCGAGGTACAAACAGGCCGCAATGAGGAAAAACCTGCATCTGGCTTTAGAACTACATACTTGAAACCCCCACCTGATCAACCCTTAGCTGTACCCTAGACTGTACTGTTGGTGTAGTCACAGGGTGGGGGTTCTGTCTAAAGAGCTGAAAGTCTAGAAGGTTCTGTTGATTTAATCACAGGATGGGGGTTCTGTCTAAAGAGCTGTACTCTAGAAGGTTCTGTTGGTTTAATCACAGGGTGGGGGTTTTGTCTAAGAACCAGTGGTTCCCGACCTGGGGTCCGCAGACCCCGTTAGGGGCCACCAGAGGTTGCAGGGGGTCCGCAGACGTTTCTGCAGATGTTTCCTGGGCCAAGGTTGTGAGGTTACCGAAATTATATTTGCGCACATTAAATGTATAAAATCTCAAGTGGATAATGAAAACTCTGTATAATCCAAATTAAAAGATATTTTTGTTCCACATTTAAATTCATGTTGCTATGTCTTACCTCTGGCCTACTTCACATAGCGGAGGAACTGGGCTAAACAAAACAATGGCAAATAATAAATTACCCTTCCTAAAAATGCACTCTGGTATCATTTTTTTTGTTGCCAATGGAACTGTTGTATAAAAGCATTATCGCAATAATAATAATAATGCTTAAGTATTATTTCCTGCATTAAGCACTACTCTACCTTATAACTTGAAAGTTATTTCTCAATTATGTAAGGATTTAAAAAAAAAAAAAAAAAAAACATCTGCTGAATAAATACATGTAGTGTAATATGCCCAGTTTAAATGCTGAACAGTAAAGAGAGACAAAAAGGGAGTCAGAGAGAGAGAGAGAGATAGAGAGAGAGAAGGGTGGGGTGAGATTACAACATGACCACGGGTCGGAACTTAAACACACTGAGGTCTGCCTTGTAGTGTCAGAAGAGTAAACTGAACACCAACACAGAACTCAGAATGGAGACTGCCGTGTGCGTGAGTGGATTTCTCCTGCTGGTTTCCATCACTCGTGGCGTCCAACTCAACCCAGATCCATATTACTTGTTTGGCTATGAAGGTGGACATGCTGAAATTACACACTTTATTGGACATGTGAGGGGAAAAATATTGTGTGTTTTGTGTTGGCATCAGCTCATGTGTGAGATGTGTGTGTGTGTGTGTGTGTGTGTGTGTGTGTGTGTGTGTGAGTGAGTGAGTAAGAGAGAGAGAGAGAGAGAGAGGAAGAGAGTTGGAGAGTAACCTTACAGCAGCCACACAGCCTCCATCATATGCTCAGCACGGCTCAAACCGCACTGCAACCGCGACCCAGCTAGTGCTATACTGTAGGTTCTCTGCAGAAATGCATTGAACAGACCGGATTTGGTCTACGCTGAGCTACACTGAGCTGCTGGGATTCTGCAGATTCTGTTCTCCACATGTGAGGGTGAAAACATACTGCATGTTTCGTGCTGCTACCAGCTCATTTCTAGACCATAACATGGATACATATAACTAACTTAATTTACCACCGGTAGCTTATTGAGAAAGTGTAATATAATGACTGTGTGTGTGTGTGTGTGTGTGTGTGTGTGTGTGTGTGTGTGTGTGTGTGTGTGTGTGTGTGTGTGATGTGGGTGGTTGTGGGTGTGTGTGTGTGGGGGTCATTGATCTGAACCGATCTTCAACCACCCTTCTTACCGGGGGTGGGGAAACTGGCCTCAGAAAGTAAAAGCCACCACATACATATTCTAACTCTGCACAAACACCAGCTGGGTCTTATGCCCCAACTCTCAAGTCAGGCAAATGAGATAATATTAGTGAAATCATCTGTAAAGTGTGCAAGTAGAGCAATGTAGGATAAAACCATATCTGGGGTAGAATTTGATGTATCAATTATAATTTATGAATTGTTGGTAATAATTCAGATTCATAACCACACATGGGGCCTCCATACAGTCTATGCCTTCATTTAGTCTCTATCAAATCAATACCCATCCTCCCCCTCAATCACCTTCTTTTAAAACTACCAATTGCCATAGATAAACACACACACATACACACACGCAACCTGTCCAACCACAAACACAAGCACACGTACACACATAGACAGGAAACCAGAAGTACACATTGAAATATGTGCTCAAATTCTCACGGTCTGCCTGGTGGTAGTATCAAAAAGACTACATTGAACGCAAACACAGACCTCAGAATGGTTGTGTTTGTGTACTCCTCCTCCTCCCCACACTCTTGATGACTACTCTGTGCAGTACAGGGTTTATTCAAATAGAGATCTGCTACTGGCCAACTGTGCAAAATTGTTTTCAATGAAATGGCACATTCAGGCACAACGTGGGCGAGACTACTAGGCTATAAATGGTTTATTTTTCATTACATCACAGCCGAATGGTTAGAGTAATAAACATTCCTTATCCCCAGTAGAGTGAACTTGTCCTGCTCAACGTCTCTGCCAACCTTGTGATAAAGTCAGCCTTAAGTTAGACATTTGTCTGAATTTCTAAACATACAGTAGCATAGATCTTTGTTGATTATCAGTTGACGGTCTAATATCAGACTAACCTTACTGTTCTTTTAACACATTTGTGGTCAGTGCAGGTAAAAGTTCACAAAACTTAATTAGCAAAACTTAACTAGTAAATCATGATTGTGTGACTTTACACACACACACACACACACACACACACACACACACACACACACACACACACGTACGTGCCTGGTATATTCTGCACATCAGTAAAATGTCCAACCACAAAAACACGTGCGCATGTGCATGAAAGGAGATGAACAGAGGAACGTAAATAGATTCTTACTGCTAAACTGAACACAAACCCAGAGCCCAGAATGGAGACTAGAGTGAGTGGATTTCTGCTGCTGGTGTTCATCACTGGTGTCCACCTCAGTTCAGATCTGGATTACGTGTTTGGGCCTGAAGGAGGACGTGCTGAAATTGAATTATTTTGGTATCAGAGGGACACCATGCTGTACAGAGTTTATTCAAATGGAGATCTGCTGCTGGTCAACTGCTCACAGCCAGACAGACCACCGCCAGAGGGATACAATGTGGAATGTGTTCACGGAAAAATCTTTGTAATGAACAACATCACGATGTCCCAGAGTGGAGACTACATAGTAAAGTGGAGAGATAAGAACATTGTAGAAGAAAGAAGTGTACATCTCACTGTCTGTGCAGAATGTGAAGAGCCATCTGAGGAAGTAGTAATGTATGATGACGATGTTGTACTGTGTAGACTGGACCCAACTCTGCACGGGACCAGCCTGCAGCTGTATCGATATAACAAGTTGTTTAGGGAGGGTATTCTGGTCCTGGACACCAACTCGTCACTTGAGCCACTCGTGGAGAATCTGAGGGGCAGACTGCAGGTGGATCTCATCAACTCTCAGGCCAGACTCTCTGGGGTTACACACGATGACTACTATAATACTGATTACTATTGTGTTACACACAGAGGAACACAATGCCAAAGTTATAGTCAGAGGACTCTGAAAACAATTCCTAAACATTTCTTTGCTCATGAAAAAGAGAATGTGATTCTTTCTTGCATTGTAAAAGAAGGGTCCCCAGACGAAATGCTTTGGCGTCCCCCTAATAGGGAAGCCTTTATCTATCTCAGCAGTAATCATAGCTATCAGTACATGCTCAACGGCAGCCAGACTGGGGACTACTCCCTCATCATTCCCTCTGTGTCACTACAACACTCTGGGGACTATGAATGTGTTGGGATCAGTGTTGGGGGTAACGCGTTACAAATAACGCGTTAGAGTACTCTTAAGGGTTTTTTTCAGTAACGAGTAACTTAACGCGTTAGTTTTGCTAATTCAGTAATTAGTAACTCGTTACTTGCCAAACTAAGCACTCGTTAGTACTCCGTTACTTTAAGAATGTCCCTGCCTCGATAAAGAAAATTATTAAAGTCCTTTCGTCAGATGCGCTGCTGTCTGTGCTCCTGGCCCTTCTCGTTCTGTTTGTGTGTGGGTGTGGTGTGTGTGGGTGTGTGCGCGCGCACCTGTTTGCTACGTATGTCACTCCCGGCAAGATGGCAGAGAAGACAGCTTTAGATACGTGGAGGTACGCGCATTACTTTGAGTTTCACAGCGAAAAGGACGACAAGAACATACTGGTAAAATGCCATCTGTGTGTCGGTGGAACTGACTGTTACCGGAGAGTGTTATTCATGGAATATGTCATAAATTAATTCTTAACGTATGAATGCCTGTTAAATAAAATGTGCAATGTGCTTACTGTCTTTCCTGTCATTATCATATGGGTTGGTTGGTTCATGATTGATTCATAAACAGTCAGCACCAGGGTGCGAAATACAGGGGGGTCAGGGGGCTAACCGACGAGACCCCCTGAAAGAATAGATTCCGAAGAGTAATGTTTACATTTGTTATGGTAGTTCGAAAGGAAAGGGGCAGTCCCAGGCATAGGAGATGTTTGTTGTCAAGACATGAAACATACCGACTGGACTTAGGACATCAGCAGGAATGTCCGTGTCTGTGCATGGTGCCCACTGCATTGGCTATCTGAAGTTATCGTGAGTGACCATTTTCTTATTTCGGGAAAAAAACACCTGTCTAGCTTCTGTATAAGTGAAAGGTGGAAGGTTGAATCTGCTCTCTTGGTAACAGTAATACACACCTCTGCATCTTGTTACAAAACAACGCGCATCTACAATTATTGTCTATGATTTCCTTTAGATCGATAGATATATTGCGCAACTTTCGGACCGCCCCCCCCCCCCCCCCGCACGCGCCTCTCCCCACAGGCATTTTGTTGGTAACGCAGGAGTACTCTAACGCGTTATTTTTATTAATGGGAAACGTAGTAACGTAACGGGTTACTTTTAATTGATACTAACGCAGTAAAGTAACTAATTACTTTCAAAAGTAACTATACCCAACACTGGTTGGGATGCACCGTGCACGTGTAAAGGACATTATCCTCTATGTTTGCACCAAAGTCTCCTCCTTGGATGTGATGTTTTCTCACGGTGAAAGTGTGATTCTGGAACACAGTGCTCATTTGAATGGCTCGTGGTCTTTGGAGGGGGTCCAGTGGTACCGTCAGAAAGTTCTACAACCACAGGTTCTGATTCTAGAATTTAATCTAGACTACAATAAACCTGTGTTCATGCCTGAGGATCTGAGGGACAGAGTGACAGTGTCCAGTTTCCACTCTAATTACTCTCTGGCCATATCCAACCTCACAGAAGAGGACAGTGGAGTGTACATGTGGAGAGTCTATGGACATGTGGACAAGGAAGATTTCAACAAAATTCACTTCAGAGTCTGGATGTGTTATGAGGGAGAGATCCGCCTTGTGAACAGGGATCTGTTTGGGGTGCACTCTCCTTTCTACAGAGTGTACGCTCCACTGATGGGCTGTGTGCTGCTGGGGCTGGTCACTGCTGTGATCTGGTTCAACCTGAGGAGCAGAAGAGGAGAGCAGACCTCTGGACGTCAGAGCAGAGAGGGTCAGCAGAGTGGAGATGAAGACGTCTATGATGAGGTGGAGATGGCTGAAGACAGCGTCTGAACTCAGCACAACACACTTCTCCATATTTGCAGTACACTCTAAAAAATGCTGGGTTATATTCTCTACCCAACTGCTGGGTTTAAGCTGCTGGGTCATTTTGTGGAGTTGTTTTTACTCAAGTTGTGTTATTTTCGGTAACCCAGCTTTCTGGGTTGTATTTTAGAACAGTGCCCCTCCTCTCCCCCACTACACTACCCAGCTTAGGGTTGCTTTTACTCAGCTACATGGTTAAAATTTGAAAAGAAAAATCGTTATTCTTCCAACCGTCCAGTCCAGCAGTTGCTGTCAACATGCAATGGAAATCAGGCCATTTCGTAAGGTATGTATCTGCTTTTAACCTTTATTTTATTCCATTATCATTCAAACAGATTTTAAGAGTCCACCCAGAGATAGCCTTTGTGATATGAATGAATATCCTGCCAATTCCAGCCTCAAGCAGGACGTGTCATTCATGCCAGCTAGCTAACATTAGATTAGACTTACAGTTACATCTACACAAAGACAGACTCATGAAAACATAGTTCTGTCTTCACTGAGTATAACCTGCTGAACAGAATCAAAACGAACCTTTACAATGAACTACATAGCATAACAACAGCTATATGCTTCGTTTTGGTCTAGCAGCTAGCTAACGTTTGTCAGCTAATGTTAGCGAACATAGTCAAAGCCAATGTGTTTACATTAGCAGCTAGCTGGCTAACGTTACTGAACTTACAAGTGTTTGTCAGTCTGCTCCAGATCATCTCCTAAAAAAACAACTCCATAATATCAGGTTGTCATTGTTTCTGAGTGTGTTGCGCTTATATTTTGTCTCCTGGTGGATTTTTAATATCTGTTAACATCATTCATTCACTGATAATGGTTCACTGAAGTTTTCGTAAAGTTCTGTACAGTGATTAATGCACTTTTTCTGTCTTTGATTGACAGGGCTGACCCCCAAAACGGACTGTAGAATCTGCCTGCCTTCGTGGAAGTATCACATCACATCCCTTTGTGACTACTAGACTATCTGTTCAAAAATAAAGTAAACTGTCAAGTAAATAATTATGTTGAATTGTATTTCTTTGCCCATTTTCTCAATGCTACCCATACTGGGTTTGGAAAACTTGGCTGTGGTAATTATGACCGCCGCTAGCATAGCGAAGCGGTCATATAGTTGTTGTCAAAGTTTTTTTTTTTTTTTTTTTTTTTTTCCGTCATCGGTTCTGAATTTTGGTCAACGATTCCCAGGACACCGTAACACCGGGGCACATGAAACTTGGTGGGCATGTAGCCCCAGTAGACTTGTACGGAAAAATTTCGTTTCGTCCCCGGGGGTCACTCCCCCCCCGCGCGGCCCCCGCCCGAAGCCCAAAAATTGCAGTTTTTCCTACATAACTGCCTGAACCGTGGCACCGAGGATGACAATTTTTTTATGGTATGTTGGTCTCAAGAGCTCGCATCAACTTAGCTTATAACCAGTCATTTGTGATTTGCACCCCCATGGTAAAAATTTAAAATGTAATGTAATATTGCTTTAATTGCCCCTATCTTCAGATGAGATGCTATGAACTGCACCAACTTTCATGTGTGTGATTAACCTGACACCCTCTGGGAGTATGCCAAGTTTTGTGGAATTTCATCCATGGGGGGCTATAATAAATGTATTTATGTGTGCATTTAGTGAATGGTCCCTCAAGGGGCTGTTCTACACTGAAGCCTTGGATGGCCCGTGCCCCATGTAGCAGTGTCACTGGCCACCCCAGTGGCTACCCTGTGGTTACCAAATAAAACAATTATGTATTTATTACGATTTTATACGAGAACGTCAAAAGCAGAACTAATGCAACAACGTTAAAACACTGCAGCCTGCTGCCACTGGTGTGTGGCGCTGGCGCTGCTGAGTGAATGATAGATCAGATCAGATAGAAGAAGACAAACGAAGAAGATGGAGTTGTGATTTCTCAGTTCCGAATGGCGGCCATATTGGAATTTTCGTTACTGTCGCTAGTTTCACACTACTTGATTTCTCATGTTGCAGTAAGCTAAACGATTTCATCTCTTACGTGACTTGTTGTTCTTGCACGTAACTGTGTAACCGTCAGACTTATAAAGAAGTTGGTAAATGTCTTTACGTTTAGAAACGTAATCAAGCAGGCCTACTCAAACCACCAGTCGCAGGCTTAGGACTAGGTAAGTAAAACATCCCTTCTCTATATCTCTACTATTTTCATTTTAAAAACTGTATTTAAAGCGAACGCCTGTTTCCAAAATGTATTTATAGAGTCTGTACATGTGGTCCCTAGCTTGGTTTGCCCGAAAATTAAGTGGAAATATCCTTTAGAAGTGTTTACTTTAGGCGCTAGTTAGCATGTAACAGCATCTGAATTAATGAACTGGCATGGTGCATTTATACCTGACGATCTCTTTCAAGTAATTTAAATAAAAACCGGACCTCATGGTTAGTATTTATAGAGTCTGTACATGTGGTCCCTAGCTTGGTTTGTCTGAAAATTAAGTGGAAATATCCTTTAGTAGTGTTTGTACTCTAGGCACCAGTTAGCATGTAACAGCATGTGAATGAATGAACTAGCCACTAGCATGGTGCATTTATACCTGACGATCTCTTTCAAGTTATTTGAATAAAAAACTGACATCATGGTTAGTATTTATAGAGTCTGTACATGTGGTCCCTAGCCTGGTTTGTCTGAGAATTAAGTAGAAATATCCTTTGGAAGTGTTTGTACTCTAGGCGCTAGTTAGCATGTAACAGCATCTGAATGAATTAACTGGCCACTACTGTATGGTGCATTTATTACCTGACGATCTCTTTCAAGTCATTTAAATAAAAAAAATGATATCATGGTTAATATTTGTAGAGTCTGTACATGTGGTCCATTGCTTGGTTTGTCTGAAAATTAAGTGGAAATATCCTTTAGAAGTGTTTGTACTTTAGGCGCTAGTTAGCATGTGCCAGGTGTCATACCATTGCAGTAATCATCACACTAAACCAATCTGTTCAACAGAGTTTGCCAGTCAGACCACTACACCTTTGCCAGCACCACCACCCAGCAAGCTTCATCAACTCCAGCCATGCCGGTAAATACAGTGCCTATTGACAGCCTACACACCCCTGTTCAAATGCCAGTAGCTTTGTTCATTGTTAAATCCTGTTGTTCTGTGTTATTGTGTTTTGGAAAGGTATTGCATTACATTACTCTTCACCTTTTGCTTTTGTAGGCTAGTAGAAAACATGTTGATGGTAGTGAAAAGGTAGTAAATTCAGCTCAATTTTGCTATTTTGGGAGGAAACACCACCAAAGATGCTGTTTAAGAGGATGCTGGGCCGGGCTTTGAGGAGGTCCCTGGCGCTCCAAATTAATTAGACTGGTGCAGCAGGAAAGGTGGCTTTTAAGTCCTTACATCTGAAGAGTGTGTTGCATAATATCATTATTAAAAATAATTTTAATAAATTGTTTAAGCATGTACAATAAATAAAGCATGTAAATGAGCATGTAAAATAAATAAACAAAAGCATGTAAAATAAATAAATAAACAAAATGTATTGAACCTAATACTATGTGTGGTGAGTCTGTGTGATAGTTGCTGAGGATAAATGTTTTTATATTGGATTATTAAATTACAGAATACATTTATAGGTTTCTCATCAGCAGGCACTGTCTTCACCTTAGTAAATTTGGTAACTTTGGTAAGCCCTGTAAATAATTGTAAATTGTTCTGATTGAGGGCAAATGGAAAGTGTTATAATGTATTATTGCTATTTTAGTACATCATTTTCATTATTATGGCCATAAATAAGGCCAATTAGAAGCTGGTGGGTAGTAAGCGGCAAAAGGGTGGCCCTTTATCTGGAGCCACCTCTGAGCCGCCGGTGGACCGCCAGAGAACTGATGAGCAAAACTCCAGCGGGCCACTGGTGGGTACCCGCGTTGGACCGCCAACTCTGCCGCTGGTTTGTAACAGTAATTTTAGCATTGCCCATGGTGGATTAAATGATTGCAAAATATTTATTGAGGTGAGTTTAACAAGTGTAATTTCATTGGCATATAATTCAGGCCTAAAGTAGATGGCTAAATGGCTACAATAGAAGGATACACGAAAAGCCCAAACTACCAAAATCTTCATATTTTATTACCACAGTTTCTATCTATAGGCCTCTCTTATTTGGTATACTGACTAGACATTATTGAACAAACAGAGGCTATTCATCTGTATTTCAGTATCTCAGTATCTCAGTAGGTTAAAGTATTTTTAGATACCTCCCTGAAATTACTTTTTGCAGGTTGTGATGTCTTCTATATATTGTTGACGTTACTGTCAAAATGGCGTAACTGTTAAATTCCAATATAGTGAGTAGGCTATTGGCAAAACCGATTTCCATTTTTATGTTGAGCCGGCAGGGGGCTCAGTTTAAAAAGTAACCAAGTTCACACACACACATATCAACAGATTCACAAGCACAGATAAACACACTTCCACGGATTCCACACACACACACGCACACATGCACATTCACACACACTCAGACAGACACACACACATCTTTATACAAGCAAACTCACACATGCACACACTCATATACACATGAGCTGCAAGAGAAGGAGATATATACATACAGTATATTGCACAAATCGGAGATACAGGAAAGTTGACAAGCGTAATTCGTTTTGGAGAGAATGTGCAGAACTGAGCGGCGGTCATATTGTGTACCGCTATGCGGTGCATCTAGTTTTAACTAGCAGTTCTGTTGATGTAGGCCTAACCCAGTGGTTTGGGTTGAATCTATACCCAATATACTGTGTGAATAATACCCAGCAATTATATAGTTATAACCCAGCAAATAGTTTATTTTACCCAATCTATTGTGGCAATCTGACCAGTGTTGTGTTGATATAACCCAGCGTTTTGGGTTAGAAATATACCCAACCTGCTGGGTTTAATTTTGTACCCACTGTGTTGGGTTAGTATAACTCAATGTTGTGTTGGTCCAATAGTTAACCAGCAGCTGGGTTAAGGTTGGGTTATATCTAACCCAACATTTTTAAGAGTGTAGACGGTGGAGTCACACATTCAAGTATGCTCTATCGTTTTGTGTGTGTGTGCAGTTTAATGGAAAATTGTTTTCTAACTCAGTTATCATATTGGAGGGTTTTACTGGTAGAATTGTTTCATGCATATGTGTGATAATTATGACCGCCGCTAGCGTAGCTAGCGAAGCGGTCATATAGTTGTTGTCAAAGTTTTTTTTTTTTTTTTTTTTTTTTATTCTTTTTTCCCGTCATTTTTCGTCAACGATTCCCGGGGCACCGTAACACCGGAGCGCATGAAACTTGGTGGGCATGTAGCCCCGGTAGAGTTCTATGGAAAATTTTCGTTTCGTCCCCGGGGGTCACTCCACCCCCGCGCTGCCCCCGCCCGAAGCCCAAAAATGACAGTTTTTCCTACATAACTACCTGAACCGTGGCACCGAGGATGACAAAATGTTTATGGTATGTTGTTCTCTAGAGCTTGCATCAACTTAGCTTATAACCAGTCATTTGTGATTTGCCCCCCCATCGTAAAAATTAAAAATGCAATGTAATATTGCTTTAATTGCCCCTATCTTCAGATGAGATGTTATGAACTGCACCAAATTTCATGTGTATGATTAACCTGACACCCTCTGGGGGTATGCCAAGTTTTGTGGAATTTCATCCATGGGGGGCTATAAAATAAATGGATTTATGTGTACATTCAGGACTGTATACCCATCGGCCAGTAGATGGTGGTATTATCTGGAGTCTAAATCCCCCCCTGGGGATTTCAAAAACTGTTCCAAACATCTCAATCTCTGCTAGTTTTTGTCCTAGAAACATATAAGTGACACCATTAGAAACCTTTAATCAACTAGTTTCCAAATATGTTTTAAAAGAGAATGGTTGCTCTGGGTGCAACAAACATGCAGGAACACACACACACACACACACACACACACACACACACACACACATAAATACACACACACACACGCATACCTACACACACACGCACCACTACATACACACATGTACATAAAACATTATACAAACACATGCACAAACACGCCCACACGCATGCACACATACACCCTTACACACACACACACACACACACACACACACACACACACACATGCACACACACATCTTTGAGTACATTTTGTGAGACCACCGGAGCTGAGAAGTGAGTGTGTGTGTGATGTACTATAGTGTGTGGGTGCGTTTCTGTGTGCCCATCTGTGTGTTTGCATGTGTGTATATGTGTGTATGTGCATGTTCTGTGTGTGTTCTCTTTCTTTCTCTCTCTCTCTCTCTCTCTCTCTCTCTCCCTCTCTGTGTCTGTGTTATCTGTGTGTATTCTGTGTGTGTTCTCTCTTTCTCTCTCTCTCTCTCTGGGTGTGCCTGTGTGTGTGTGTTTGTGTGTGTGTGTGTGTGTGTGTGTGTGTGTGTGTGTGTGTGTGTGTGTGCGAGTGTGTGAGTGTGTGCCTGTGTATGTGTGTTTGTGTGTGTGTGTGTGTGTGCACACGTGCGCATGTGAGTGTGTGTGTGTGTGTGTGTGTGTGTGTTATCTGATATTGGAGTGACAGTGATGGCAGAGAACACAGTGAACATATACTCAGAGACACATTAAACACACACACAAGCAGACACAGACTCACACTAGACAGAGAAGCACTCATACACAAAAGCAAGCGCACACATGCACACACTCATTTACATACATAAAAGTTGCAGTAGGGATGGAGTAGGCGATGGAAACACAAGCGTGATTGATATTTGCGGAGAGAATGTGCAGGACTGAGCGGCGGTCATATTGTGTATCGCTTTGCGGTACATCTAGTTACCTATAGGTATTACTTACAGCTCAAGTTAAAATGTATTTGTTGAATGGGAAATTACAAATATTGTGACGTAGCCTATACTATCATTTTAATAGTGCTAAAAGCACAAGATTATCAGTTGTATATACCATAATTTCCCAACTATTAGCCGAGATAACATTGTTTAAGCAAAATTTATTCGGCTATGATTATAATACACGGAGGCAGTTAATAAGTTCTATTTTTTTTTCTCTTTTGATGTATTATTGTTTTATTTGATATGTGGTATCTAGCTTGTTTGGTTTAAGTTTGCTTTGTTCAGCTGTCATCTAACTTGCATTTCCTTTGTTTTTACATTGTATTAAATTCAGGTGATATTGGTTACATTTAAGTGTATTGTTTACTGGTTAATAAATTGTTAATTCACCACCATTCATCTTGTCATATGCCATGCCACTGATAAAGCTGATGAACTACTTAATAATCAAGTTAAATGTATTACTATTATGGAGTCAGATAAATCGTAGTTCCTCTCAATATTTACACTGCCACTGCTTCACCATTCTGACCAAATGTTTAAGACTTGTTTAAACCTTCACAGCCAACACATTCTCTTCCTGAGGTGCGTCTTGCGCATGTTAACAGGTTACAGCAGTCGCGCTGCCTCCGTCATATGTGCAGCACGGCTCAAACCGCGCTACAACCGCGGATGGATTTGCTTATTTACACACATGTATGGAGATAACAGAGATTAATACAGTACATACAGAAAGAGTGTTGGCCAGGCAGTCTATTTCAATGAAGATTACATGTAGAGATTACATACGTACAGAAAGAGTTTTTGTTTTGACCAGGCAGTCTTCTTCTCAGTTAACAAATGTCTCTTTGGGTAGATCATTTCTGCATCAAACATATATTTTTATTATAATGATTTTATCTGGTGAACAGTTTCTCATGTGTGATGAACACAGTGTTCCCCTCTACCAGTGGTCAGACAGACGGACAACATTCATGCCCTGATGAGCTTTTAACAGCCGAACAGAAACACAGAAGTGGACTAAACACTACACAACAAACAAGTCAACTATTCATCATCATCATCGTACACCTTTTTTTTGACAAACTAAGCATATGCAAAGCATATCACCAAGAGCCAATAACCTGACAAACAGTGAATGAGAGTCCCTATCATGGTGTGTATACTCTCTGATGCCCTCACAGCAAGCCATTGCACTTCTTCAACACATGTTCATTAAAGGGAGAGTGTAGTAACCCCTCCAAACCTAAAACCTAGCTCTACAGTGTGCCAAGTATGCAGACCGGCAGCAACACCGATGAGCCAGGCTCATTATTATGGCCGTCTGAATGCTTATTCAGCCATTATGGCAACACTTCAATATAGTAGCCATCTCTGAAAACTATGTTAAAAACACTTGAGGGGGAGCACAACCTTTCTTGGCCACCAATTTGCCTGTAATATCTCACATACCCTAACACTCCATTGACTTTAATGCATTACTATTACTACACATTCATAATTCCCATAGGGTTAGGACATTTGGATAGTCCCAATGTCCTCTGCAGAGGACATCTGATAACACAGCAACTAAGAAAATTTTTGGATTTTTTTTTTTGCTGCAGCATGTTTCTTTAGACCAAAATACTTAAATCATCTAAAAAAAAATCTCAAAATTAAAACTTTTTTTTTCTCGGGTCTCGGGAGGCTATGGTGAGGGATGGAGTGAAAATGGCCCAAACTGCCTTCTTTCATTTACAAAATGTGATGATTTAATTTGATGAGTTAGCAGATGCACATTACAGGTCTATGTCTAAGAAGAATGTACACAGACTGGACATGCAAAAGGAACCACACAGAGCACAGGGCAGTAATTATCATATTCAACCACTAGGGGGGGAGTATTGATACAGGAACACATTCTGAGGACAATAGAGGTGGTGGAACTAACTTACAAACCGCCAGGCACTGGATACATACACACACACACACAGACACACACATCCCATTAACCTCACCACACACACTCACAAGTGAAAACTCAGAGAGAGATGTACTAACACAAAAGCTAGCACACACATGCACACACTAATTCACATGCATAACAGTTGCAGCAGGGGGTGGAGTAGGAGATGGAAACAGATTGACAAGCATGCTTTATTTTTGCGGAGAGATTATGCAGGACTGAGCAGCAGTCGTATTTTGTAGTAGCCTGACCAGCCAGACCCACATCAAGATGTAGGGTCTGGGAACTCACCGTAGGCAGGGCTCAATCAGAGGGGTGGGATAAACATCATCGTCTTGTTTTCAAGTAGCAGGATGCGTAACCTTCCCTCTCCACGCAATAGGATAACGATAAACGAATCATCTTCTTGTTTTCAAATAGCAGGATGTGTTACCATCGCAACTTCTGGTCGCATGTCAGTCACCATTATGTTAAGCCTGCCTACCGACTCTATACACGCTGTGATTAGCCCGTCTGTTTCTCGGTTTCTCAGCTCCTCAGCTCAATGGAGCGTAGCTAGACTGCCGCTAGGGGCGTCTAGATTTCTAGGCTAATTTTGTAGCGCTTTTGCTAATTATTAATTTGGTTCTGCTTGCTAAGTGGGGGTACTTGTGCCTGTGATTGTGCATTTGTAGCTGGGCTGTGATCCCTCTGTGTCAAATTTGAGTCATTGTTGTAATAAAGAGTTGTTCATGAGCCTCATGTGTTTGTGAGTGAGGGGTTACTGTTGCCTGCAGTTGTTAAAGGGCCGTGACAGACACACACACACTCACACACACACACACACACACACACACACACATTTGCTCTAATGTGTTGAGAATGGTTGGGTATGCTTCCCCCACACACAACCTGTCCAACCACAAACACACACTCTTGTGCATGTACCCACATACACACAGGAAACCACATATGGAAAGTAAAGAGATGAGTTGTCCTAATGCCACAGTCTACCTTGTGATATCAGAAGACTTTAGTGTCACATACACATACACACACACACACACACACACACACACACACACACACACGCACACACATGCACACGCACACAGTGGTATGAGGCATGATCACCTATGGTTTGATTGGACCAAATAGCAGTGATAAACAAGTGCGTGTGTGTGTGTGTGTGTGGAGAGTAGGCAAAGTACAATGCCAACCCTTCGCACACACACACACATTGGTTGGGTGTGAGCTTCCAAAGTGGCCAACCACAAACAGTGTCCATCCACATTAATGTGTGTGTGTGTGTGTGTGTGTGTGTGTGTGCACGCGTGCAAAGTGGCCAACCACAGGATATCATAAGAGAAACATCATTAGATCTGCCAAACTCTGCCTTGTAGTGTTAGAAGAGTAAACAGAACACAAACACAGAGCTCAGGATGGAGACTGCAGTGTGCATGAGTGGATTTCTCCTGCTGGTATTCATCACTAGCGCCCATACAGATCCATATCACGTGTTTAAGCCTGAAGGTGGACGTGCAATAATTTGGAGTCCATTATGGCACGTTTTATTTCTGGATTACTGCGTGCTGTACAGGATTCATTCAAATACAAATCTGCTGCTGGTCAACTGCTCACAGCCAGAGAAACCACAACTAGAGGGATACAATGTGGAATGTATTGACGGAACCATTCCTGTTATGAACAACCTCACTATGCCCCAGAGTGGAGACTACAGGGCCATATATTGGAAGGGAAAGCGCATTGTAGAAAGAAGCATCCGTCTCACTGTCTGTGCAGAGCGTGAAAAGTCATCTAAGGAAATAATAATGTATGATGATGATGCTGTGCTGTGTAAGCTGGACCCCAATCTGCACGGGACCAGCTGTATCGATATGACAGGTATGATATCAGGGCTACAGATTCTCTAGGATTACAAATGATGACTCTGATTACTATTGTGTTACATGGAGAGGAGCACAATGCCAAAGTTATAGTCAAAGGACTCTGACAATAATTTCTAGAGACGTATTTGCTCATGAAAAGGATAATGTGACTCTTTCTTGCTTTGGAAAAAGACAGTCCCCTGATTACATGGAGTGGCGCACTCCCAATGGGGAAGTCACACTCAGCAGCAGTAATCAGAGAGATATGTACATGCTCAACGGCAGCCAGACTGGGGACTACTCCCTCATCATTCCCTCTGTGTCACCACACTCTGGGGGGTATGGATGTAGTCCATTTAGGTCCCTTTCCTTCTATGTTTGTACCAAAGTCTCCCCCTTGGATGTTGTGACGCCCCAGTGGGCGTGGCTTCCTCCCTGTGTTGCGGTGTTTTGTGTTTTACAGGTGTGCACTGCTGATTGATAGTGGCTGATGGCTGATTGCCGGTGATGGCGTGCCGGTGCAGCGGTCACCTGACCCGATATAGGCCGCCAGCTTCAGTCTACCGGCAGAGCAGCAAACACGAGGCGTTTGCCTTTGTTGAACATTCTGGGTGTATTGCCTCTCGAAGGACGGGAACCCAGTTGCTGCCGTATACCTGTAGTTTGGGTTATTGTTGTCTACACTTTTGGGTCAATAAATTGTAAGCGCTTGTTTCTAAGACTACTCCGTGCCTCCTTGATGTTATTTCCCTTGAGGACGTAACATAGTGGGGGCTCGTCTAAAAACTTAACATCGATATTGGGAACTTTTGGGATTTCGGTCTTTTTGACTTTTGGATTTGTTTTGTCTTTGGTAAATTTATTCGTCGGAGAATAGTCGTACTATTGGTGAGTGCGTTGCACTTTTGTTTGAAGGGGGACGGAGTGTGTATATTTCGCTGGTAAACTTCGATTTGGATGGTAATATTTTTGTGAATCGTTTTGCTTAGTTAAACCAAGTAGGCTTGGCCGTTTTGTGCTGCTTACTACATCCGAGCGCATTTCTTTTGTTAACTTTAAATCTGCGCGTAATTTCGTAATCCATTTCCTCGCCCTTTGGTAGGCAGAGTGTGCATCTTTGGGTGCACAGTTTGTTTTGTTGGTTGTTGTTTTTGAACGGCACGGGGCTTGGTAGCAGTCGTCTCGGGGGCACTTCCGAGGTCTGCGGAGTTGTTAGTGAGTTGACAGCTCTCTCGGGCCTGCGGGCTTTGGACCAGCGGGTCCTAGTGCTTAAAATCCCCGGCCTCACGCTGTTCGAAGATTAGGGTCCACGAGTTAGTGGGTTCTTGGGGGGGTTTAGAAGGGCGTTGGAAAAGTTTCCCTTGAAATTACATTTAGTTGGCTAATTGTTATATTCGATTGATTTGGTTTGGCCGACGTCATGGCTTCTCAAATGTTGACCGAATTTTTGCGAGCTCCGTCCGTAGCTCTTCTTAGCACTATGACTAAAGACCAACTATTAGAGGTTGCGGGGAATTATGATATTGTGGTAACATTAATGCAGAGGAGATTAAAGGAGACGATTAAACATGCTGTCATTTCTGGCTTGGTGGAACAGCAGATACTGCCGGCGTCGGCATTATCTGTTGAGTCACCATCGGTTAGTTTGTCCTTCGAAGAGCAAAAGGCTCTCTTGGCTTTCGAACGTGAGACCGAGTTGGAGCGCTTGCGTTTAATTCAAGAGGCTGAATCTAGTTGGCAAAATTTTGAAAAAATACGCCTAGATATTGAACAGCAGCGCCTCAATCTTATTAGAGATGGGAAAATGCCAGGGCAGAACAACCCGCCTGCTGAATTGAAAGTGGCAAAACATATACGTTTAGTCCCGCCCTTTAACGAGGCCGATATTGATGCTTTTTTCCAGCTTTTTGAACGGGTCGCTGATGCTCATGCCTGGTCAGATATTGAGAAAACGTTGCTCCTTCAATGTGTTTTGACCGGCCGAGCGCAACGCGCGTATTCTGCCTTGTCCGCTGCCGACAGTCAAGTTTATGAGATTGTAAAATCTGCTGTGTTGAAGTCTTACGAGCTAGTGCCTGAGGCGTATCGGCATCGTTTTCGTTCTATGCGAAGGAAATCTGGTCAGACTCACATGGAATTTGTGCGGGACTTAACATTAGAATTCGGTCGGTGGCGTAAATCAGTTAATGTTAACACACTGGAACAATTAATTGATTTAGTGTTGTTGGAACAGTTCAAACAAACGCTTCCCGAACAGATCGCGACTTTCATGATGGAGCGGGATGTTCGGACCGCTCCTCAGGCTGCTGTGCTGTCTGACGAGTGGGAGATTGCTCATCGTTCTCGTCCGGCTCCTGTGAGGGGCGACTATTCTCGTCCACGTCACAGCGTTTTGCCATCTGTGGACCGACGTCCCACTCAGTTCTCGCCGCCTTTGCATGAGTTAACGTGTAATTATTGTATGGGGCGAGGGCATTGGAAGAATGATTGTCCGGTGTTGCAAGCTAAAAACAATCAACCGCGAGCTTTGTTTGCCAAACCGTCGGCCTTGGCTGTTAACGTGCCTTTGGCCCCGGGTTTGGTGACGCCTACTGACCGGTCCGCGTTTACATCTTTGTGTGCGGCAGAAGCTGATGAGACGTTCGAGCCATTCATATCAGAGGGCTTTGTGTCACTTCCTGGTAGTGATCGAGTCCCCGTGCGAATTTTGCGAGATACCGGAGCGAGCAGCTCTTTTATTCTCGAGTCTGCGCTGCCATTCTCCTTAAAAACCTATACGGGTAACTCGCTACTGATTCGTGGCATAGGCCTGCATACGTTATCTGTGCCGCTGCATAAAGTGCGTCTAGAGTGCGAGCTAGCTCAGGGCGAAGTGGAGTTGGCTGTTAGACCTGCTCTACCTGTTAACAATGTTTCATTGATTTTGGGAAATAATCTTGCGGGGAAACGAATTTGGTCTGAATTAGTACCTCCCTTGGTGGTCAGTGAGAAGCCTCTTCCTACTGAAGATTCTGACGAGAGTGTGAAACATTTTTCCGAAGTATTCCCGGCGTGTGTCGTGACTCGCGCTGCCAGCCAGAGTGCTGGCAGAGCGGAGTCAGTTCAATCGGAAAACTCGTTTTCACTAGCTGATTATCCTTGTTCAATCAGTCGCGAAGAAATGTCATTGGAACAGCAGAACGACGATACGCTTAGCCCACTTTTCCAATTGGTGAATGACGACGAAATTCGGAATAAAGCCACGGGTTATTATGTGAGCGACGGAGTGTTATTGAGGAAGTGGTCTCCACATGACCACCTCAACGTTGGCGATCCGTTCGTCCAGGTGGTTGTGCCTGCAAAGTTTCGTTCTCTTGTTCTGCAGACCGCGCACGACAAATTGGCCGGACACGCCGGTGTCAAGAAAACGTATGATCGGGTTTTGCGATACTTCTACTGGCCGCGCATTAAGCGTGATGTGGCCAGTTTTGTTAAGACGTGCAATACGTGTCAGCTGACGAACAAGCCAAATTTGGTCCTAAAACCGGCCCCTTTGCGCCCAATACCGTTTGAGTGTCAACCGTTCGAGCACATTATAATTGACTGCGTTGGTCCTTTGCCGCGCGCAAAAAGTGGTTGCGAGTACCTGCTGACTGTTATGTGTCGGGTCACTCGTTACCCAGCCGCTTACCCTTTGCGCTCTATTCATTCCAAGTCGATTGTTAAGGCTCTTAGCCAATTCATCTCTATTTTCGGGTTGCCGAAAATTGTACAGTCCGATCGTGGAAGCAACTTTACTTCTAATCTGTTTGCTGAAGTGCTTCGTCAATTGGGAATTAAGCAAAATTTGGCGACCGCATATCACGCCCAGAGCCAAGGCGCTCTTGAGCGCTTTCATTCCACTTTAAAGTCCCTGCTCCGAGCATATTGTGTTGACTTGAATGGTGACTGGGAAGAGGGCCTTCCCTGGCTGATGCTGGCAGCCAGGGAAGTTGTACAAGAGAGCACGGGTTTTAGTCCGAACGACCTTGTCTTTGCGCATCGTGTGCGTGGATTATTATCCAAGCTACATGATCAATGGGCTGATTTAGATCCGCCAGGTAATTTGGCTGACTATGTCTCGGGGTTTCGCCGTCGTCTCTCTTTAGCGTTGAGATTGGCCAGCAAACGTTTGGGGGAATCGCAGAAAAAAATGAAAAAGATGTTTGACCGTCGCACGGAGCACCGAGTTTTTAGTGTGGGGGACCGGGTGCTTGCGCTTCTCCCTATCGTCGGTTCGCCATTACAGGCCAAGTATATGGGGCCGTATGAAGTCCTGAGTTGTGGTTTAAATGACAACTATGTGCTCTCGACTCCCAATAGGAGGAGGAGAACACAGAGGTGTCACGTGAATCTTCTAAAGCCTTTTTACCATCGCGATAACGACAAGTGTGTTGTTTCACCTGTGGTGCTAGTGGACAGCTCCCTGCTCTCAAACGCTGCTCATCCGACGGTGGCAGCGTCGGAAGAGGAGATTAAAACGGTGGATGACTGTGTTTTGCAGGGCCGTTTGAAAAATTCGGATACATTAAAAAACTTGTCCCCAATTCTTAGACATCTAGATCCGAAACAAACACAAGAGCTAACTGACTTATTGACGGAATACTTAGTTCTGTTCTCAGATGTGCCTACTCAGACCAATGTGCTTGAGCACGATATTAACGTTGGGGATGCTGAACCCATACGCCAGCGTTTCTATCGTGTTCCTTTAGAGAAGAGGGAGGTTTTGGAGAAGGAGGTTCAGTATTTGTTGGATAACGGGTTGGCGGAGCCTTCGTTCTCGAGCTGGTCGTCGCCCTGCCTCCTCGTTAAGAAGTCTGATGGTACTTTTCGTTTCTGTACCGATTACAGAAAACTTAACGCCGTTACCAAGCCTGACCTGTTTCCTCTACCTCGAATAGAGGATTGCGTAGATCAGGTAGGGTCCGCGAAATTTGTGACAAAATTAGACCTGTTGAAGGGATATTGGCAGGTATTGTTAACGGAGAGGGCACGCGAATTGTCAGCGTTTATTACGCATAATGGGTTGTTTTCTTACCGTGTTATGAGTTTTGGGCTTCGCAACGCGCCGGCTTGTTTTCAACGATTAATGAACCGTGTTGTGGCTGGTCTAGAGGGGGTAACAGTGTACCTTGACGATGTGGTTCTTGTGAGCAACGATTGGTCGTCTCATTTGGAACGGCTGCGCTCACTTTTTGACCGCCTTGCCCGGGCACGGCTCACGGTCAACCTAGCGAAGTGTGAGTTCGCTGGGGCGACCGTGACCTACCTGGGCAAGGTGGTGGGACAGGGGCAAGTGCGTCCGATACGAGCTAAAGTGAGGGCAATCGATAACTTCCCAGTTCCAGAAACTAAACGTGAGTTAATGCGTTTCCTGGGGATGGTTGGTTTTTATCGCTGTTTCTGCAGAAACTTTTCGTCGGTGGTCGCCCCCCTAACAGATTTACTGAAGTCAAAAGCGTTATTTGTTTGGACTGATGATTGCCAAAAGGCGTTCGACAGCGTAAAAACACTCTTAACATCCGCGCCTGTCTTGCTGGCACCGCAGCTCGAGAAGCCTTTCAAAATACAAGTGGATGCCAGCAAGGTCGGTGCTGGAGCTGTGTTAATTCAGGAAGACGATGATTGCGTTGAACATCCAGTTTGCTTCTTTTCGCGGAAGTTTCTGTCTTATCAGAGAAACTATTCAGTGATCGAAAAGGAGGCCCTCGCATTGATTTGGGGGCTTCAACACTTTGAAGTATACGTTAGTGGGCGTTGTTCACCTGTCGTGATTTATAGCGACCATAATCCTCTAACTTTTCTGCATTCCTTCCAGAACCCCAACCAACGGCTGATGAGGTGGTGCCTCTTTCTTCAGCCATATAATCTGGATGTTCGGCACATTAAAGGCCCAGAGAACATAGTGGCAGATGCTCTCTCGCGTGCCCCAGGCTGTGCAGAATGAGTGTGTGAGTGTTAGTGCGGGTGTGTGATTTGTATGTATGTGGCTATAGGTTAGTACTCCTTCTCAGTTGCCATTATAATATTATTTGGCTGATGGTGGTGGATTGGGTAGTCTTTAGCCTTTGCCTTTAGTCTTTATTGGTTATGTCTGTGTTTTGGATATTTTGTTTGTAATTATGTTGGTCAGAAAACTGATTGTTTCTTGCTTAGAAGGGGGAGGGTGTGACGCCCCAGTGGGCGTGGCTTCCTCCCTGTGTTGCGGTGTTTTGTGTTTTACAGGTGTGCACTGCTGATTGATAGTGGCTGATGGCTGATTGCCGGTGATGGCGTGCCGGAGCAGAAGAGGAGAGCAGACCTCTGGACGTCAGAGCAGAGAGGGTCAGCAGAGTGGAGATGAAGAAGTCCATGATAACGTGGAGATGGCTGAAGACAGCGTCTGAACCCTTCCGGTTTCTGATGAACAGTTGCTGCAAATTTGCGGCAAGATCATATTTTCACATAGAAATTAGGTTTCTGGCAAACAGTTGCGGTTAACTTTTCGCAATGTTGCAGCAAATTTGCAGCAATGTCATATGCAAATTGGGTTTATCACCAGAAGTTCCCTGGAAGTTTGCTATTATTGGCTAAGTGTATTGGTAAAATTTGGATTTTGCTGGAAGTTTGGCTCTAGTGGTCAACATTGGCAAACTTATGACAGTATTTTCTAGTGAACTCATTTGTTTCCCATAAATCACCCACAGGTTTGCTGCAAATCTGCCACAAACGTGTACCTTTTGGGAACTTAACACAATTCTATCTCCTGTGTCTGCTGTAAACGGTGTAGTCACACACTCAAGTACGCTATATTGTTTTGTACTGTGTATGTAGTTTTTTTTTAATAATATGACCCATGTGTTGAAGTGGAAATGATTTCAAGATAAAAATGATTTTCCAACTCTCAGTTATTGTGATAAAATGCTATGTGAATTTTTATCATGATCGTCGCGCGACGAAGTGGCGGCCATATAAGTTCAGTCAGACTTTTCTTTTTCGAATGAGCAATTTTCCATCAAGGATTCCTGGGACACTGAAAGATCAGGGTGCATGAAACATGGTGGACATGTAGCCCCACAAGCAAAGCATGGAGCCATTGTTGTTTTTTGTTTTGATCCGTCCCCCCAAGCTGGACTGGACCCCCGAAAGGAGGGTAGGGCGGACACAGTTTTCTGTCAATACTGTATCTTGAGAACCAAAGGGCCGAGGAGGACCACATTAACACTTTACAATAAGGGTACATGAATTCTCATGAACTAATGCATTAACTCATTCACTGCCTTTGACGTCTTTAAACGTCAATTTAGACACACACGTTTGCCATTTAATTAATTCATGACGGTGATGTCCAAAATTTTGTCTGACAACAAGTCATCATGATCATGCTTAATTAATCATGATTCATGATGATGTGCCAACCGTACTTAATGCTTAAGATGATGAGTTATTTATGTATTAATTAATTAATGACCATCAGTGAATTCATGTTAAGTCATAATGATTCATGATATATTAATGGATTAACTAATGCGTAATTAATGCATTAATTCATGCATTAATTCATGTGAATTCATGTACCCTTATTGTAAAGTGTTACCCACCTTTTTTTCGTATGCTGGTCTACAGAGTGTACACTCCACTGATGGGCTGTGTGCTGCTGGGGCTGGTCACTGCTGTGATGTGGTTCAACCTGAGGAGCAGAAGAGGAGAGCAGACCTCTGGACGTCATCCTCAGACAAAACTGTCCTAAAATGTACTCCGTAGCTCTATCGTTTTGTACTATGTGTGTAGTTCTTAGCATTACCCATGTGTTGATGTGGAAATGTTATCAGAAAATACGTTTAGTTATTGTGGTACAATTGTATGTTTATTTTTATTGGTAGGCTGTTAGAAAGTTTCATGCATATGTTTGATACAGTAGTTACGCTTGTAAATAATTTAATCCTATTAGATGTCTTACTGTATATATTAGACAGTGAAATGCATGTATTTTGAATAGCCTCTTATCCCATTTCTACACTTTGACTATAATTGTGTCCTCAGCACTCATCCATGTGTGAGACTCTCATGCTCTAGTAATAGTCTTGATTGTTGTATTGCTAATTCCTACACAAGGTCTCCTCTGTGTTGTAGCTTGAGTATTATCCCTAATTTTCGTGAGGAGTTTTGAATAAAATGTGTATTTTTAAATATGTTTTTGGGTATTATGTCTTTGTTCAGTTAGATAGGTCAGTGAAGAGTGACAGGAAGTGAGATGTGTAGTGTTGGTTACAGAAATGAGCCTCATTCACACGGTGGCCATGTGTACACCAACAGAGGGTTATGGGCACTGACTATCATTAGCACACTCTCGCCACCTACTGGAGAAAGCATAGAACACAACAATTAAATGGTTCCCAACTACATCTGTCTTGATGTCATCTATGCCTGATGATACCACAGTGTATGGACAGTCTCTCTGACATTTCCGCTTTAATCTTTGTTCAGATAGAAACTCACACTCACAGACACACACAAATTCACACACACACACACACACACACACACACACACACACACACTCTCTCTCTCTCTCTCTAGTATGTTCTGCATGATTAGGTGTGACAACCACTAACACATATGTAATACACATACAGACAGGAAATCCGTAGGGGAACGTAAATAGATGAGATGTTCAAACTCTCTGTCTGTTAGTGTCAGAAGACTAAACTGAACACCAACACAGAACTCAGGATGGAGACTGCAGTGTGCGTGAGTGGATTTCTCCTGCTGGTTTTTATCACTGCCGTCCATACAGATCCACATTACATGTTTGAGCAGGAAGGAGGAAGTGCTGAAATTGAACCATTTTGTCAGGTTTCATTACTGGATTACTGCGTGCTGTACAGGGTTCATTCAAATGGAAATCTGCTGTTGATCAACTGCTCACAGACAGACAGACCACCGCCAGAGGGGTACAATGTGGAATGTGTTCACGGAACCACTTTCGTAATGAACAACCTCACTATGTCGCAGTGTGGAGACTACAAGGTAGTAAAGTGGAGAAATAAGAACATTGTAGAAGAAAGAAGTGTACATCTCACTGTTTGTGCAGAACATGAAGAGCCATCTAAGGAAGAAGTAATGTATGACGACGATGTTGTACTGTGTAGACTGGACCCAACTCTGCACGGGACCAGCCTACAGCTGTATCGATATAACTGGTATGATATCAAGGCTATTCTGGTCCTGGACACCAACTCCTCACTGGAGCCACTCGTGTGTGATCTGAGGGGCAGACTGCAGGTGGATCTCATCAACTCTCAGGTCAGACTCTCTGGGGTTACAAAAGCTGACGAAAAAGTCTATTGTGTTACATGGAGAGGAACAGAATGCCTAAGTTATAGTCAAAGAACTCTGAGAATGTTTCATAAAAAAGTGTTTGCTCATGAAGAGGAGAATGTGACTCTTCCTTGCATTGGAAAAGGAGAGTCCCCCAGTGCAATGCGGTGGTACACTCCCAATTGGGGAGTCAGACCCAGCAGTAATAAGAGAGATCAGTACATGCTCAACGGCAGCCAGACTGGGGACTACTCCCTCATCATTCCCTCTGTGTCACCACAACACTCTGGAGAGTATTCATGTTTTGGGCATCACCCAATAAAGTTTATTATGCTCTATGTTTGCACCAAAGTCTCTTCCTCGGATGTGATGTTTTCTCACAGTGAAAGTGTGATTCTGGAACGCAGTGCTGGTTTGAATGGCTCTTGGACTTTAAAGGGGGTCCAGTGGTACCGTCAGAAAGTTCTACAACCACAGGTTCTGATTCTAGAATTCAATAGAGACTACAATAAATCTGTGCTCATGCCTGAGGATCTGAGGGACAGAGTGTCCAGTTTACACCCTAATTACTCTCTGACCATATCCAACCTCATAGCAGAGAACAGTGGAGTGTACATGTGGAGAGTCTATGGACGGGACGCTAAGAAGAATCGTGTCAAGGTTTGTTATGAGGGAGAAATCCGTCTTGTGTACAGGGATCCGTTTGGGGTGCACTCTCCTTTCTACAGAGTGTACGCTTCACTGATGGGCTGTGTGCTGCTGGGGCTGGTCACTGCTGTGATCTGGTTCAACCTGAGGAGCAGAAGAGGAGAGCAGACCTCTGGACGTCAGAGCAGAGAGGGTCAGCAGAGTGGAGATGAAGATGTCTATGATGAGGTGGAGATGGCTGAAGACAATGTCTGAACTCAACACGCTTCTCTTTCCTGTCTTTGCTGTAATCAGTGGAGTCACACATTCAAGTATGCTCTTTTGTTTTGTACTGTGTGTGTAGTTCTTATAACATATTACCCATGTGTTGATGTGGAAATGATATCATAAAAAATATATATTTTCCAACTTTTTGCTATTATGATACAATAGTATGTTTATTTGTATTGGTAGGCTTTTACTAAGTTTCATATGTTTGATATGTTTGAAACAGTAGTTACTTTTGTAAATAACTTCAACTTTGTAATTATTGCTGTTGCTAAGTTTCACGCATGTTTGATACAGTTACGCTTGTAAATAATTTAATCCAATTAGATGTGTTATATTAGACAGTGAAATACATGGATTTTGAATAGCCGCTTATCCCATTTCTCCCACACTTTCACTAGTAACTGTGTCCTCAGCACTCTAATAACAGTCTTGATTGTTGTAGTGCTAATTCCTACACAAGGTCTCCTCCGTGTTGTTCGCTACATTATCCCTAATTTTTGTATGGAGTTTTGAATAAAACGTGTATTAATAAATATATTTTTGTGTATTCTGTCTTTGTTCAGATAGATGGGTCAGTGAAGAGGGAAGTGAGAGATATGTGGTGGTTAATGACTCTGGGTCAGATGACCCCGTGGCACTGCAGTGGGTA